>NC_053022.1:270860547-271095802 GCF_003073215.2 Triticum urartu
GATAAGAAAGAGGAAGAAAAAGATATCGGGATACGCATTCAAATTCAAGCCGAGCACAAACTTACCAAACACTTTAGAGCACAAAACTTCCAAACGGCACATTATCCGCAACATGGAATGAAAGAGAAATTCAAATTATGTAAGGTTTTGAAAAAAGTCCTGCGTAGAGTCCACGGGGAGCCTTTTTAGATTTGATCTCTAGTAAAACTAAGACTGGAGCTTGAAGCCATGAC
Organism: Triticum urartu; assembly: GCF_003073215.2. Lineage (NCBI taxonomy): Eukaryota > Viridiplantae > Streptophyta > Magnoliopsida > Poales > Poaceae > Triticum > Triticum urartu. The sequence goes on from NC_053022.1 coordinate 270,860,781, forward strand.
TCTAGAACCTGAAGAAGCCTAACTTCTGCATTTTTATACGATTTTCTGACTATCATTTGCCTTTCATTAAAATATGATAATCTTCGATTGGTAGAAGTGAGTCCGGATCTCCCTCTTTTCCACTAAACCATTTCATTTCTATATGAAAATAAGAGATGCTTCTAGGGACAATCAAGATCACTAGGAAAGAGCTGAGTTAAAGTGGCACTCACTTGATTAAAGGGTTTCGTGTGTACTGACTGATCTAAGTGCAGAACCATTCAAGAAACGTAATTGAAAGAAAGAAAGAGCACTATTCTTCTTTAGTTAGGTACTGCCATCAATGAGTTTGCTAAGAAAGACCCCGGTGGAATATTTGGCCTGCTTACTAACTTATAGGCTTCAGAGGGGACCCTTTCTCGCCCAGCCCTACCTACAGGGAGTGTAGGATTTCGTTCGCAACTCTTTTTCCTAGAAATCTCAATCCAGCGAGTCACTACTCTTTTTCTCAAACAAGAAGCTGACAAAGAGATCCATCCATTTGATTTTTCCAAGAGACTGGTTTGATTCCACCAGAGTCTCTCTTAGCGCATAAGTAGAAATTCATTCTGATTAGCATGAAAACCATTCTGCAAGATATCAAGAAATTCTTTAAATAAGTCATCATTCATTAACGCGTAAGAGCATTCATTCTATCAATGATATTTCTCGAACTGGCGCACTTCCCTGTAGAGAGGAAAGTAGGAGATTTCTCGTAAGGATTATACGTAATTTTCCCATTATGTGAGCATGCATTTCCTCAATCATTAAGAATTGGGCCTTGGGAAGAAAAACTAGTTCTATGTCAATTCTACAGCCAGAGAAAGAGGGAATGAATGATCGGTCTCGTTCTGGATCTCTTTCCTTGCGCCCTAGTCCATTCCATCTATCTTGACTGCAACTTGGATTCTTTCTTGACTGCTATTTGGATTGGTAGTCCGTCAAATCTCTAAGCAGGTGGCTAGAAAACCTTCCGGAATAGGAGGAATATCAGATAGTTTCTCATCAGGAATGGAATTCGGTTTCCAATCTGGTCACACATGACTCTTGCCCTAAAGTAATTTCTTGATTAGGACCAGTGGGTGGCCCATAGAAAGGAATGCCTGCCTATCCATAGCCGGGCAAATTGCTGCATATTCAAGTCACCCAATTCTCTTCTCTTGCACTATGTCTATTGGAATGGACCCTTGATTCTCCAGCAGATCCTCCTGGTATGGAAGGATATCATCCACAAAACAGATTGCGGAAAATGCCATCCAAGTTCGCAAAGGAGCGGTCTTCCTAATCTCTCTTTTGTTTGTGGGAATCTCTAGTGAGACCTTTGATAGAAGGGGTAAAGGTGAATTTCAGTCCTCTTTCTCTCGGAAATATACACCACATGCCAGTGATCGATCTCTCTCAAGCTAGGTATCGGTGAAGTCTGTCATTGAATTGAAGTGGTAGAGTGGTAAGTGGGCGTACAGTCTATGGATTTCCTATCAGTGGCATTAGTTCCTTCTCTAGATAGATGGCTATTGAGCTTCTCATTCGTGAGAGTCATGCGCCGGATCAAGGGCTCTCTCATCTCCTATTTGGAAATGTATAGGTTCTGTATGTAAGTGGCCAGTGCCCGCGGGTAAAGGCTGATCATCAAAAGTCATCTAATCCATCTAAGTGCCGGTATTGCCCAGTGCTTGACTGGATTTTTCATGATACCCGGATACTCACCTCACTATACGCCAATTCAGGGAAAGGTCATGCTGGGAAGCTTCCTTGAAAGATAGTCTCAACACTCTTGATGAGAAACGAGAACCCAGCCAACGAAGGTTTATGCATATATTGGTCCGCATCCAGAGGAAGTCAAGGTTTCCAGATGTGCTCATCCCTGCTTGCTGATATGCAAATCGATTGGAATTGGCAAATCATAGAGTTTGTCGCTGACAAGAGCTGTTTTGGCCATGGTGATCCTCCTCTCAATACCCATTCCTGCGAATTCCCAATCCAATTATATTAGTATAATGTGTAGAAGAAAAAGGGGAATCCATGAGAAAGCCCATATTGTTCGTGGCAATGGAACATTCCTTTCCACTTTTTTGAATGGAGATCACTGACGAGCACTCTTGCGCAAATCAAGAGTAAAGGTAGGAGCTATGAAGCTGTCCCGGGTAGGAAAGGATCCCTTTGAGTTCATATTGCTGCAGGAGAAAGAGAAGGGCACAGAGCTTCTATATACCACTGGATTCCACCAGACTGTTCTGTGGAAAACACGGCACCCTATCCCTTCCCTGACGGGAACCTGGATACCATAGCATAGGAACCTCGAAAATACGTATTATAGGTTGGTTGTATACACACTCATCCTTTAAGAAGATAAGAGAGCCCCGCGGACATTTCCTTCCTCGAAACCTGGAAACTGATACTGCCTCGATTCTGCTTCCGTCTATCATGTCCAATCTTACTTTCGTGCCGATGAAGGGCAGTCCGGAAGGTGGAGTTAGCACCGGGCCTATTCTTAGAAGAATAAGTAGGAGTAGGAGCACTCTTCTTCCTCAAGCGTAGCCGTATTAGTTGGATCCGGCATCCTTTCGACTGGGATACCTTAGCATTACCGGCTTCCCGACATACTGGCAAGTTTACTTGACTCACCCATTCTTGAGACTGGCCTGGCCACTACTTTGTTTGATTTCCTTGTCACTGTAGTAAGCAAGCAGCACCTATTGATATACTTCCCTCTAGCATCACTCATCCTTACGGCACTAGTCAATCCATCCCTCGACCGAAGAGAGTCTTCCTCCTCACGGAACTAGGGTTTGGTTTCATAGACAAGACTTTCGAGCGCGACGTTGCGCACATCCTCTTGCTTGGTATCTTTTCTAGTGTACATCACATTCATTTTCCTTTCCATGAATTTTCCTTTCATGTAGATATGATAATCTTCGTGGCATCAACCTCATATAGGAGCTGCCAGTAGTACTTTCGCGGGATTTTAAAGCAGGCAAACTTATGATGCAAGTCTAGTTAGAATAGAACCAGTGCACTCTGAAATCCGAACCAACCAATACGCTTCGCTTTCCTCTGCTCGTATATACTACGTTCATGTTAGGACATCCATAGCCAATAGTAATAGTAGCTAGTAGCTTCGCCCCCTCTTGCCCCCGGAAAGGTTCTCATTCCTCACTGGATCTAGTTGACTTGCTGCTACAGCAATCAATCTATCTATATGTTCCGGACGGAAGAGAGAGTTTCCTACATTCCCATTCCCATGAACTGAACATCGGGTACCAACGATCTGGAATCCCGTGCTGAAACCTACAGATATGCACCTGTGCGGACCAACCTGGCAATCCTCCTGTCTATTCTTTCTATCTGGACTAGCGCTTCCCACTGGAGCTTACTACTTGACTAGAGCACTTGAACTTGTTAGTTTCATTAGTCAGTTTCCTAGCATAGCAAAGTGAGTTTCCCATCAACGGATTATCATCCTGTTGTTTCCATGAACATCAGGTACATATATGAACCTGTCAACGGAGCGGAACATATGATATGAACCAAGTAGATTCGTCTTTTTGCTCATAACGTTAGTAGTTACTCGCTCATTAGTAGTGAACTATGATCATTTGTGAAGAGTATGTTTTCAACTCTATGTATGTCAATTCGAGAGTAGAGCGATCTATGTCAACCAAGAGCAGAACTCTCTCTATTTCCGGCACAGGCTTTCTTTCAATCAAGAAGAAGATTATTTCATATTTTATCACTATCCGGACTGCTATCTACTATCTACCTATCTAGCTACCCGGGCTCGTTGTGAGGCGGGACCCAACCCTCCTCTTCACTCCACTGCTTCAACAAAAATGGATCCATCATCTGCTACCCATGAGTAATAACGTTATGAATCTACCACTGATCCCGAGGGCAAGTATGAAAAAGAGAGTCAAGCAAGGTTGGATTCGTATGTTCCATTTGAGTAAGCCTCTGATGCCCTGCGCACATAGCTTCTTGCATGCCCGATGGCAGGACAGATCTCCCAACTTGGAGTATATTCCCGGCCCCGTCCCCGTAGCTTAGCTTAAGATCTTCGTATTTCAAGTCCACCGGCATGGGACCTGACCTTGGGAATAAGCCCCGCCCTGTCCTCTAAGATATGAGATCCACCCACACCCAAACCTGGAAAAGCGGCAGGCTCTAGTCGAACTCCATACCCAGAAGAGAAGAGAACCCTTTCCGTTGGAAGAAAGAGAAAAGGGGCCGGGCTATGCACTTCAAGAGAACCAACCCAAGAAGCACTCAATAAACTATTATATATAGTCCTGGCCAAGAGAAGGCCACCAGATCAAGCTAGCAGGAATGGGTACTACAGCACCAAGAAAGATCGATGGAAAGGGACATGAAACTATTTTAGATGCACGCTCTAGCTCTAAAGCAAGCTTATACGCACTCATAAAGGTGCCGTCTAGTGCCGTGAAGATAAACCGATTCTCTGACCATCCCTCGAGATAGCCTTTGATTCTCTTTAAGGATCCGGGAGCCATATAAGGATAAGTTAGCCGTAGGATATGATTCCTTCTTGGGAAGGGAATAAGGGGATCGAGAATGATGCTGCAAACAAGATAAGGGATTCACCAAGGCAGTATTACTATGGAAATGGTATAGAGCTAGACCAGAAAAGAGAATCCATGGCATGGCTATTCACTCAATCAAAAGAGAAGGTCATAATCTGGAAACTATTCCAACACAGAAGGGTTCTACGCTAGGAATCACTAAACTAGACGAGCACTTCTCAAGTGCCAGCTAGGAAACTGTCTGTTATGCTAGAGTCAGTAGACCTTACTTTAGTGTAGGATGAGTTATGCCAGATGCGGTTCATCATGTAACAGTCATAACATAGGGTGACACAGAACTAGCTCCAGTTCATCAATGTAATGTAGGCATGTATTCCGTATATAGTCATACGTGCTTATGGAAAAGAACTTGCATGACATCTTTTGTCCTACCCTCCCATGGCAGCGGGGTCCTATTGGAAACTAAGGGATATTGAGGCATCCTTTTAATAGAGAACCGGAACAAAGCATTAGCACATAGTGAATACATCCATCCTCCATCACCAATTTCATGATGCTCACCGCCATGCGTGAGTAATTCCATCGTAGGCTTGCTGGACGGTGATGGGTTGGATGAGATTTATCATGTAATCGAGTTAGTTTTGTTAGGGTTTGATCCCTAGTATCCATTATGTTCTAAGATTGATGTTGCTATGACTTTGCTATGCTTAATGCTTGTCACTAGGGCCCGAGCGCCATGATTTCAGATCTGAACCTATTATGTTTTCATGAATATATGTGAGTTCTAGATCCTATCTTTCAAGTCTATAGTCACCTATTATATGTTATGATCCGTTAACCCCGAAGTAACAATAATCGGGATACTTACCGGTGATGACCGTAGTTTGAGGAGTTCATGTATTCACTATGTGCTAATGCTTTGTTCCGGTTCTCTATTAAAAGGATGCCTCAATATCCCTTAGTTTCCAATAGGACCCCGCTGCCATGGGAGGGTAGGACAAAAGATGTCATGCAAGTTCTTTTCCATAAGCACGTATGACTATATACGGAATACATGCCTACATTACATTGATGAACTGGAGCTAGTTCTGTGTCACCCTATGTTATGACTGTTACATGATGAACCGCATCTGGCATAATTATCCATCACTGATCCGGTGCCTACGAGTTTTCCATATACTGGTTTATGCTTATTTACTTTTCCGTTGCTACTGTTACAATCACTACAAAAATACCAAAAACATTACTTTTGCTGTCTTTACTTTGTTACCGTTACCACCACTATCATATTACTTTGCTACTAAACACTTTGCTGCAGATACTAAGTTTCCAGGTGTGGTTGAATTGACAACTCAGCTGCTAATACTTGAGAATATTGTTTGGCTCCCCTTGTGTCGAATCAACAAATTTGGGCTGAATACTCTACCCTCGAAAACTGTTGCGATCCCCTATACTTGTGGGTTATCAGGGATCTGGAAGGGGATCAATGGATGGATGGGGAAAAAAAGGGGGGGGGGGGGGGGGGGTGGATGCAAAATAACCATCTAGGGTTTCGGGGTTGGTGTGGAAGGGATGGTGATTGATGCACGATCCGCGTGCTACGTCCATGGACCAATCAGAATGCAGTACGACGTTATGACCATCTAAATTGGTCGTCGTTGACTAAAAATAATTTTTCGAGTGCACAAAATGAGGTTTTTTTGTGAAGGATTTGCCATATATTTGTTGCAAAATTGCGCCAAATAAATTTTCTAAAATACTAGGCCATATTTAATGTATAATTGACCAAATGGTTGGGTGTCAAAAGTTTTGATCCACCTCTGTTGAAAAAAGACAAATTTCCGCCGTTTCAGCTGGAAGCAGGTCAAATTTGAACTGTGGCTGCCTCATAGTTTGCTATTTATTTTTTCCAAAAATCATTTCTAGGTACAAAAGTATCTATTTAATCAGAGAAACACCGAAAAAAATTCCAAGATTTAACCACTAGCTAGGAACGGTCAAGCCCGACGTTTTGACCACATTTTGAAACAGGCATAAAAAATTCAAACAAAATCAAAAAATTGGAAAACCTTCGAACTGTGTCATTATATGTGACCAAGTTTTCAAGAAAAATAATAAACTTGTAATAAGGCAATTATTTTAAAAAAGTGTTTTCAGAAAGGAGCTATCATGCATGAAAATTCATGGCTTTCAAGTCAAATGATCAATCTTATGGCCACATTCATGGCATAGTTTGTTCAAATGATCTCATATTGTGCACAAGGGTGCATCTTGGAATTCCAAACAATGTTGCCTAAGGGAGTTTTCATTTTCTTTGCACGGAAAATTCATTTTCCATTTTCCGAGTGCCCGAAATGAGTTTTTTTTGTGAAGGACCTACCATATATTTGTTGCAAAATTGGACCAAATCATTTTTCTAAAATACTAGGCCATATTTAATGCACAATTGACCAAATGGTTGGGTGTAAAAAGTTTTGATCCACCTGTGGTGAAAAAGACAAATTCCCGCCGATTCAGTAGGAAGCGGGTCAAATTTGAACTGCAGCTGCCTCATAGTTTGCTCTTTATTTTTTTTCCAAAAATCATTTCTAGGTAATAAGTATCTATTTAATCATAGAAACATCAAAAGTTTTCCAAGATTCAACCACTAGCTAGCAATGGTCAAGCCCGCCGTTTTGACCGCATTTTGAAACGGGCATAAAAAATTCAAAAAATTGGAAAACCTTCGCACTGTGTCATTATATGTGACCAAGTTTCCAGGAAAAATAATAAACTTGTAATACGGCAATTATTTTAAAAAGTGTTCTCAGAAAGGAGCTATCATGCGTGAAGATTCATGGCTTTCAAGCCAAATGATTAATCTTATGGCCACATTCATGGCATAGTTTGTTCAAATGATCTCATATTGTGCACAAGGGTGCATCTTGGAATTCCAAACAATGTTGCCTAAGGGAGTTTTCATTTTCTTTGCACGAAAAATTCATTTTCCATTTTCCGAGTGCCCGAAATGAGTTTTTTGTGTGAAGGACCTACCATATATTTGTTGCAAAATTGGACCAAATCAATTTTATAAAATACTAGGCCATATTTAATGCAAGATTGAAAAAATGGTTGGGAGTCAAAAGTTTTGATCCACCTCTGGTGAAAAAGACAAATTCCCGCCGATTCAGTAGGAACCGGGTCAAATTTGAACTGCAGCTGCCTCATAGTTTGCTCTTTATTTGTTCCAAAAATCATTTATAGGTACATAAGTATCTATTTAATCAGAAATACATGGTTTGGTGGTGATACATTGAGGTTTGGACGGTGGCCCAGGGCCCCAACTCCAAAGCGCGTAGACTCGCCGCGTGGTCACCGCGTGACCGTGGCGTTGCCATGCGTTCTGGGCGGCCTAGGCATGTCTAGTGGGTTGGGCACTCCCCAGGTAGGTGCTAGGAAAAAAATTACAACATAAGATTCTCATGAGGAGACCGAACTATGCTCAAAGATGAATTAACAGCCAAGTGTTTGATTAGCGGTACGAGAAATGCACATGGCCAATGGGCGCGAGTTTTGGATGAGGATGATCATATACTAAGAAGAACGTCTTCACAAATTTTCAGCTCAAAAGGAGGAGCCTAGGTGGTACTTGCTTTGCAAAGTACCACACTGGACATAAATACGAATGTTGAAGATGGGCTCAAAATAATGAATTCATTGAGCTGAAATTTGGTGGAGGATGGTTATTTGGGCATTGGAAAGCACTATAGAAAATGGATACCATTTGGACATTCCAAAGTGGTACTTCCTTCACAATGCTCTTCTTCGAACAGAATAGGAAAATGAATATTTTTGAACTAGGCAAGGAAGGTTTTTTACATATTTGACGAAGATATGACCCAAAGAATTTATGAGATTTTTTTGGGAATTTTGGGAATGACAGAAATATAGGTTGCTTCACAAACTAGGGCAAAAACTGACACATGGACATGACACATAGGCAAAACTAATGAGGTGGCGCCTAGTCATAGCAACCCACCACAATTTACAAGGTTATGACCATCTATATTGGTCATGATCAGCTAGAAATAAGGCAGCGGACAAGTGCTATCTGCTTTATGACCATTTCGTGTAAGGAAATTACGACCTTTGTGACCAAAATGGTCGTTATAGTTTAGGGTTTGGAGCCCCTCGAACAGCTTTTGACCAATTGGTCTCAAATGGTCATAGATCTATGACCAATTCTTCCAGGGTCGCTGACATAAGGTCACTAGTTGACATACTTCTTGTAGTGTAAACTGTGTCCCTCTATCTGATACGATGGTCCTCGGAACTCCATGCAGACATACGATCCTGGTCATATATATCTTGTCCAACTTCGCGCTTGTATAGGTGGTTTTCACTGGGATAAAATGATCTACCTTGGTCAAGCGATCAACTACTACCCAGATTGGTCCTGGGTAATCCGGTGATAAAATCTATGCCGAGCTTGTCCCACTTCCATTCGGGTATCGGCATAGGCTGCAATAACCTTGCTGGCTTCTAATGCTCTGCCTTCACTATCTGACATACATTGCATACTACTACGTACTCGACAATATCTTTCTTCATACCTGTCCACCAGAAACGTTCCTTCAAATCCAAATACATCTTGGTGTTTCCGGGGTGAATCGAGTATGGCGAGTCATGAGCTTCCTGAAGTATTAACTTCCCGATCTCCGCATTATTGGGCACATAAATGCGATCCTCAAACCATTAAGTCTCGTTCTCATCCTCACAAAAACCCTTGGCTTTTCCTTTGCTCATCTTCTCCTTTATCTCAGTAATTTCCTTATCATCCTTTTGAGCTTCTCGAATCTTTTCCAATAACATAGACTGAACCTCCATTGTTGCAACAAAATCTCTTGGAACTATCTCCAAACGAAGTCCCTTGAGATCATCAACTAACTCCTACGGTAATACTCCACTTACGAGGGTATTGGCATAACTCTTTCGGCTCAAAGCGTCTGCTACGACATTGGCCTTTCCTGGGTGATAGTGCAACTTCATATCTTAATCCTTTATAAGTTCCAACCATCTCCTTTGCCTGAGATTCAACTCCTTCTGCGTGAAAATGTACTTCAAACTCTTGTGATCCATGTACACATCACATCGGTTTCCAATCAGAAAATGTCTCCAAGTCTTGAGCACATGCACTACAGTTGCTAACTCCAAATCATGTGTGGCATAATTTAACTCATGAGGTCGAAGTTGATGTGAGGCATATGAAACCACTCTTCCGTCTTGCATAAGTACACCTCCAAGTCCTAAGAAAGAAGCGTCGCAATACACTTGGAAATCCTTGCGTATATCCGGAAGAATCAGCACTGGGGCTGTAACCAAACGTTTCTTCAATTCTTGAAAACTGGCCTCACAATCTTCAGTCCAGTTGAACTTGTGCCCTTCTTCAACAAATCTGTCATGGGTTTCGCAATCTTGGAAAAATTCTTGATGAACCTCCTGTAATATCCTGCGAGTCCGAGAAAACTACGGATCTCTCCAACTGAGGTGGGTGCCAACCATTCAGTGATAGGCTGAACTTTGGTGGGGTCTACTGCTGTACCTTCTCCTGATATAACATGTCCAAGAAATCCAACTTCCTTCAACCAAAACTCACACTTGCTAAACTTCGCATACAACTGATGTTCCCTGAGCTTCTCGAGAAGAAGCGCAAGTGTTCCTTGTGTTCCTCTTCATTCTTCGAGTACACCAAAAATATCATCAACGAACACCACTACAAACTTATCCAAAAACTCCATGAACACCTTGTTCATCATACTCATGAAATAGGCAGGGGCATTAGTCAATCCAAATGACATAACCGTGTAGTAATATAGCCCGTACCTTGTGGTGAAAGCTGTCTTAGGTATATCCTATTCTTGGATCTTCAGCTGGTGGTATCCTGATCGTAGATCGATCTTGGAGAATACTTTAGCTCCTTGCAACTGGTCAAATAGATCATTGATCATCGGTAGTGGGTACTTGTTTTTGATTGTGACTTCATTCAACGCCCGATAATCAACAACCATTCTCAAAGATCCATCCTTCTTCTCAACTAAGAGCACTGGGGCTCCCCAAGGTGATGAACTTGGTCGAATATAACCTTTATCCAGTAACTCCTTGATTTGCTTCTTAATTTCCTCAAGATCATTTGCGGGCATCTGGTATGGCCTCTTTGATATTGGTCCGGTGCCTGGCAATAGTTCTGTCAAAAACTCAATGTCTCAATCTGGTGGCATGCCTGGTAATTCCTCTGGAAATACATCCGGATAATCCTTCACAACATACACTTCTTCATGAACAAGTCCCGAGAGAGAATTTACTTGGGTCCTTCTTGGCGCATGCCTAGACACATACTTGATCCTTTTTCCCTCCGGGGTGGTGAGTAAAATTGACTTACTAGCACAATTGATGTTTCCTCCATACTTCGATAACCAATCCATACCTAATATTATATCCAATCCTTGGGAATCCAAAATTATTAGGTCTGAGGGGAAAACATGTCTACCTATGGTCAATGGCATCTGAAAACATCCACTGCTTGCCATATACTCAGCTTCTGGTGAGCTTACTAACATAGGTGCCTTAAGAACTTTGGTGGGTGACTTATACTTATCCATAAACCCCCTCAAAATGTATGAATGCGATGCACCAGTATAAAAAAGAACGATTGCAGTAAATGACTCAATCAAAAACTTACCTATAACTGCATCTGGCTGCTCCTCAACCTCCTCCACGTTAACGTGGTTCACCTGTCCCCTGTTGAAAGGGTTGGGCTTCTTCCCCGAGCTTCCATTGTCGTTTCCATTCTTTGCTTCGGGGCATTCGATGGCGTAGTGTCCAGTCTTCCCGCACTTGAAACAAGTAATGTGACTTAAATCCTTCCTGGCGGGTGTTACTGGGTTGGAACATTTCTGTCTGTTGCTTCCTCCATTCCCATTCCCATTCTTGGGGCCACTGTGGTTATGCGAACTGCATCCGTTGTGGGTATGGCCTCCATTATTATGAGTGTGTCCTCCCGAGTTGGGGGTAAAACAAGGCTTCTGCTGAGCTCCAGAATTATACTTCCCTTGTCCGTACTTCCTTTTACGGCTCTCTATCTGTTGCCGCTTCCCTTCAATCATAAGATCCCCGTCTACCAACTCCTGGTAGTTTGTAAATGTTGCCACCATCAACTGCATACTCAGCTCATCATTTAGCCCTTCCATAAACTTCTCCTGCTTCGTGGCATCTATGGCCATGTCGTCTGGGGCATAGCGAGCTAACTTGCTGAACTCATCCACGTACTGCCCCACAGTATGATTTCCCTGGTGCAAGTTGCGAAACTCACGCTTCTTCATGCTCATTGCTCCAGTTGAGACATGGGTTGTGCGAAAAGCTTGCTGAAACTGATCCCATGTGACATTGGCTATGGGAAAAATGGCTGTGTAATTCTCCCACCATGAGGCTGCAGGTTGATCCAATTGATGTGCGGCAAAGCGCACCTTCTCAGCATCTGTGCAACCTGCGGTGGTCAGCTCCCTTTCAATCCTGCGGAGCCAGTCTTCTTCTTGTTGTTGTTGCCTTGGTTCTGAACTAGTAGCTGCATCAAGGCATTCTGCTGCTGGATCAACCGAGTGAGCTCCGGTGGGAAGACAAATCCGGGGTCACATCTCGGAGGCATCTGATGGGTTTAGAGGGAAGAGATTAGAATAGAGTGAGGTCTAAGGAGAAAATCACTACCCATATGCACATGAAACAAACACAATCATATCACACCACTCAATTCAAACAAGGGCATACAATCAATCTAGCTACCGTTACAAAATACTCGGACTACTCTATATACATGGGGGGAATACTACTGATAATATGGTGGTCGACTAGAAATTTTGATCGGAATAAGACTCCATGATATCTGCTCCAGCTTTGTCTTCATTGTCATCATCACTGTTTGGGTCGAAGTCGGTGTCGTCGATGATGATGTAGTCTTCGGGATGGTCGTCACTTCCTGGTGCAGGGTCTCCCATGAATACTCCTAGCTTCTTCTTCAGATCTTCATTCTTCTCCACTAGAACTGCAGTTTCCTCTTCGTATCCATCGCGTGTAGACTTGAGTTCCTCTTCTAGCTCCATGTTTCTGGTCATCACCTTCCTCATGTCTATCATGTTGGCGTACATCTGGTTCTCCTGTTGACGAATGTGCTGGTTTAACTCCTGGATGTAGGCTACAATGGACTTGTCCCTCCTGGTGCAAATCATCTCCCATTGCTCATCTCGGCGTCCACATGTCTGGTAGATGGTGTCCTTAAGATCCATGTGGTAGACTTCGCCGATGCGTCCCATGGCGATGTGAGCTGCCATGCTATTTCCTAGACTCCAGGTTGGTGCGTCAAAGGAAAACTCTATGGGCTCAGTAACTGGGGTGAATGTCCTTCCTAGAACATGTACTCGAATGGTCCAACGCTCTTCTTCAAGTAGAGTGGCAGTGTAGGTCCCGGTGAAGCTTGGTATTCCGATGTTCAAATATCTGGTGGCTTTCTTCAAGTGGCGTCCGAAAGGGGTGTCTTCATCCAGTTGTGCAAACTTGTTCCTTGGATCCACCATCTATAGAGTGGAAAGTGGAGAAGAGTCAGAAATGAGTAGAGAAGAGTGACCTAAGGCTTATCTTAGTGGTCGTGTCCTACAGTCAGCGTGTGCTTTGATACCATCTTATAGCGATTCGACCTCAAACGGCCAAATCTCTGTGCATAAGTGTCATCCCTGGATCGATAATGCTGACACACACAGTACTTGAAGGATTTATAACAGAGTGCAATCACACACTTATTACATTGAATAACTCAAAGAGAGTACTTATTACAATAATATGGCTGAAGGCCATCTAATGAAGATAACCGCGGAAGGCTTCGAAGGCAAAATGAGTCCATCAACTCCAACTGCATAGCTGAGTGCAAAACAACGACCTAGCGCACCTTAATCTTCGTCTGAAAAGTCTGCAACATAATACGTTGCAACCCGAAACGGGTCAACACATAGAATATGCTGGCAAAATAACACTGTAGAGCAATGAACGAAAATAACCGCTATCACTAGATGCATATATGGCTGGCGGAGGCTCTATGGTTACCATGTTTGCGTAAAGCCAATTTTTCCCTACTACAAAGTAATATATATTTTTTAACTATCAAGTTTGTTAAAAAAATATTGAGAAGGTTCCTCCAACTCAATCCCAATTAAAATAGTAATTAACAACCCAACAAAATTAATTAAGAGTGATGTGATCAAACCAATAATTCAAGAACCAGATACTCAACATGTCCATAACCGGGGACACGGCTAACCATGATTAGTTTGTACACTCTGCAGAGGTTTGGGCACTTTTCCCCACAATACTCAATCTCCTCTGTTGTACTTCTCGCACTACATGGTGTTTGAGAAACTGATGACCGAGACACAGTCTTCCCGAAGAAGTCCCCTTAACCGATAGATAGGCTGGTACACCTACAATCCCCTACATCTACTAGCCCAAAATGGAAAGGATTCCCACAACTTACTCAACTATGCCAGAGCCTATATTGTCTTGTGGCTGCACACGGAAGTTTCTATCATGAATAATCTTATGATCCCTTTGATCCTGGGTGGCGAACCATAGGATGATCACACGGGTACTCCGCGATATCCCAGGACATTGCTGGATTGCTCCAGGTGCCCAGACAATCACTGGGTGCTCCAAGGTTCCTCAACCAATCCACCCAGATGTGTATTAAAGTAGCCACCTTAAGTTCACCATTATTTAACAACTCTCACATCTGTCATGGATACTCTCAACCAAACCACGTCTACGAGCATAGCATAGCAGTATAAGCATAACGTAGAAGTAACTCCCAAGGTTTGATATAAAGAGGGCAATAGGTTCTACCTCAATAACTACTTCCCAATACCCACATGTTAAGCAGATCCTACTCATGCAATGTTTGAGGGTTGAAACTAATGCATAAAAACTGGGTAATAAAGGTATATGATCAAAGTGTTACTTGCCTTGCCGACGATCTGAAAACCCTAGTGACTCGTAGTAGCACGCTTCGCACTCCAAAAACTCTATCACAATCAAACAATAACATACATAAGCAATCATGCAATATATGCAAGGGTGAAACTCAAGAGAAAAGATTCAAATCGAAAGTTCAAGAGAAGAGCTTCAATTTGCAAAAAGAATCAATCGAAACGGAGCTGCGAAACTCAAACTGCGGTCAAAAGAAGTTCAAATTCAAATCTGCTTGCAATCAAATTTTAATTTGTCAAAATCATGTTCAAGTTGGTTAATTGGAAACAGGGGTTCGAGACGAAGATTTTGGCGCTGGTTTCACTGGATTTGGACAAAAGGTTAAAAAGTTGCGAGCGTTTGAAGGTCAGGGGCTAATCTGTGATAAAAATAATCGTGGATAGGTCCCTGGCCAAAAATAAAATAAAAAGAAAAGACTAACGAACGAACGTTCGCTAACAGGGACGAACGGACGAAGGCGTTCACAAACAGAGGCGTTCGGGTGAACGTTCGCTAAATAGGTCCGAACGGAAAAACCGACCTGGATCGAAAACCGAAAAAAAAACTGGCGGCAGTTTTTACCGATTCACGACGAAAATCGGTGGGTCGGTGAGATCCGGTGAGTCGGCGGCTCCGGCATGGTGGCAGGCAACGGCAAGGCGGGGCGGCAGGGTTCGGCGAGCTGGCGGCGGCGTTGGCGGCGAGCGGCGCTAGCGGCGGCGGTGGGCGGCGCGGC
Source organism: Triticum urartu (assembly GCF_003073215.2). Lineage (NCBI taxonomy): Eukaryota > Viridiplantae > Streptophyta > Magnoliopsida > Poales > Poaceae > Triticum > Triticum urartu. Next base: position 270,876,114 of record NC_053022.1, read on the forward strand.
TCGGCGATGAGGCGGCGGCTGCAGGCGGCGGGGTGGAGAGAGGCGGCCAGGGCCTCGGCCTTTATAAAAGGTCGGGGGGCGGTGGCTTGCTCAAGGGGATGGCCCGGGGCAGAGTCCGGCTCGGACTCCCCCTCGGCATCCGCGCCTGGCACGGCGGCGACACGAGGAAGGCGGCGCGCGGGAGTTGGGCCGGCTAGGTTTTGGCCCAGTCGGTCCGGGGAAACTTTTTTTTAATAAATTCCACTGAATAAAAATCCCAATAAAATATAAAATAATCTAAAAATGCCAAAAAAAATTGCCGTCTAAGTAAAATATTTAGAACAAAATGAACATTTTTCTGGCCTAAAAATGCAATTTTCAAAAATGCATATTTTTCTAATTCAAATAAAATCTCAAAAAAAATCTGAATAAAATATTTATTTGATTTTAAAATTGTTCCTCCAATATTTCTCTCTTTTTGAAGAAGTCATATTATCTTCTCTCTTTAAATTTAAATATTGGAAATATTAGGAGAGAAAAATATTAAAACCAAATTGATCCTCTTTTCAAATTTGAGAAAATTTCAAATATGAAAATAAATGAAATCCCCAACTCTCTCCTTGGGTCCTTGAGTTGCTTAAGATTTCTAGGATCACAACCCAAAATACAATTAAAATATGATATGCATATGATGATTTATGTATAACATCCAAATTGAAAATTGGGATGTTACATTAAGTCTGTCCGAATCATGTTAGCAATTGCCATATTTTATGAAATCTGGCAAATGGATGTCAAAACTGCATTCCTTAATCTATTTCTTAAAGAAGAGTTGTATATGATACAACAAGAAGGTTTTGTCAATCCTAAAGATGCTAACAAAGTGTGCAAGCTCCAGCGATCCATCTATGGACTGGTGCAAACATCTCGGTGTTTGAATATTCGCTTTGATGATACAGACTTGCGGTGAAGCCTGCATTTACCAGAAAGTGAGTGGGAGCACTACAACATTTCTGATAAGTATATGTGAGTGACATATTGTTGATCGGAAATAATGTAGAATTTTCTGGAAAGCATAAAGGAGTGTTTGAAAGGAGTTTTTCAAAGAAAGACCTTGGTAAAGCTGCTTACATATTGAGCATCAAGATCTATAGATATAGATCAAGACGCTTGATAATTTTTTTTCAATGAGTACATACCTTAACAAGTTTTTGAAGTAGTTCGAAATGGAACATTCAAAGAAGGAGTTCTTGCCTGTGTTGCAAGGTGTGAAGTTGAGTAAAGACTCAAAACCCGACCACGGCAAAAAATATAAAGAGAATGAAAAGTCATTCCCCATGCCTCAGTCATAGGTTCTATAAAGTATGCTATGTTGTGTACCAGACCTATTGTGTAACTCACCATGAGTTTGTCAAGAGGGTACAACAGTGATCCAGGAGTGGAGGAGTGGATCACTTAACAACGGTCAGAATTATCCTTAGTGGAATAAGGAAATGTTTCTCAGTTATGGAGGTGACAAATAGTTCGTCGTAAAGAGTTACGTCGATGCAAGCTTTGACACCGATCTGGATAACTCTAGTCTCGATCTAGATACATATTGAAAGTGGGAGCGATTAGCTAGAGTAGCTCCATGCAGAGCATTGTAGACATAGAAAATTTGCAAAATACATACGGCTCTAAGTGTGGCAGACCCATTGACTAAACTTCTCTCACAAGCAAAACATGATCACTCTTTGGGTGTAATCACATAGCGATGTGAACTAGATTATTGACTCTAGTAAACCCCTTTGGTATTAGTCACATGGAGATGTGAAGTAATCACATAAAGATGTGAACTATTGGTGTTAAATCACATGGCGATGTGAACTAGATTATTGACTCTAGTGCAAGTGGGCAACTAAAGGAAATATGCCCTAGAGGCAATAATAAAGTTGTTATTTATATTTCCTCATATCATGATAAATGTTTATTATTCATGCTAGAGTTGTATTAACCGGAAACTTAGTACATGTGTGAATATATAGACAAAACAGAGTGTCCCTAGTATGCCTCTACTTGACTAGCTCGTTAATTAAAGATGGTTAAGTTTCCTGACCATAGACATGTGTTGTCATTTGATGAACGGGATCACCTCATTAGGGAATGATGTGATGGACAAGACCCATCTGTTAGCTTAGCATAAATGATCGTTTAGTTTTATTGCTATTGCTTTCATCATGACTTATACATGTTCCTCCGACTATGAGATTATGCAACTCCCGAATACTAGAGGAACACCTTGTGTTCTATCAAACGTCACACTGTAACTGGGTGATTATAAAGATGCTATACAGGTGTCCCAGATGGTGTTTGTTGAGTTGGCATAGATCAAGATTAGGATTTGTCACTCCGTGTATCGGAGAGGTATCTCTGGGTCCTCTCGGTAATGCACGTCACTATAAGCCTGGCAAGCAATGTGACTAATGAGTTAGTTGCGGGATGATGCATTAGGGAACGAGTAAAGAGACATACCGGTAACGAGATTGAAATAGGTATTGATATACCGATGATCGAATCTCGGGCAAGTAACATACCGATGACAAAGGGAACAACGTATGTTGTTATGCAGTTTGACCGATAAAGATCTTCGTAGAATATGAAGGAACCAATATGAGCATCCAGGTTCTGCTATTGGTTATTGACCGGAAGTGAGTCTCGGTCATGACTACATAGTTCTTGAACCCGTAGGGTCCGCACTCTTAACGTTCGATGACGGTCGGTATTATGAGTTTATGTGTTTTGATGTACCGAAGGTAGTTACGAGTCCCGAATGTGATCCTGGACATGACGAGGAGTCTCGAAATGGTCGAGACATAAAGATCGATATATTGGAAGGCTATATTTGGACATCGGAATGGTTTTGGATGAGTTTGGGCATTTACCGGAGTACTGGGGGGCCGGAACCCCCGGGGAGTCAATGGGCCTTATTGGGAGAGAAGAGGAGGCGGCCAGGCGGAGGGCGCTCCCCCCAAGCCCAATCCGAATTGGGTGGGGGGCCGGCCCCCCTTTCCTTTCCTCTCTCTCACTCTTCCTTCTTCTCCTAATCCAACTAGGGAAGGGGGGGGGGAACCTACTCCTACTCGGAGTAGGAATCCCCCTTGGGCACGCCATAGAGAGGGCCGGCCCTCCCCTCCTCCACTCCTTTATATACGGGGGAGGGCAGCACCCATAGACACACAAGTTGATTGTTTAGCCATGTGCGGTGCCCCCTCCATAGAATTCCACCTCGGTCATATCATTGTAGTGCTTAGGCGAAGCCCTGCGTCGGTAACTTCATCATCACCGTCATCACGCCGTCGTGGTGATGAAACTCTCCCTCGGCCTCAGCAGGATCAAGAGTACGAGGGACATCACCGAGCTGAAAGTGTGCAGATCGCGGAGGTGCCGTGCGTTTGGTACTTGATCGGTTGGATCGCGAAGACCTTTGACTACATCAACCGCGTTTCATAACTCTTCCGCTTTCGGTCTACGAGGGTACGTAGACATACTCTTCCCCTCTCCTTGCTATGCATCTCCTAGATAGATCTTCCGTGATCGTAGGAATTTGTTTGAAATACTGTGTTCCCCAACACTGATGATGCTTGATAAACCACAAGTATAGGGGATCAATTGTAGCTTTTTTGATAAATAAGATTATCGAACCCAATGAGGCGCTAAAGGTAGAATTTATATTCTCTTCATGTTCTATCGACCACAGATACAACTCTACACACACTTTATGTTTTCTTTACCTAGAGTGAGTATGAAACTACAATTACTTTGTAGGTGTAATGGGATAAGTTTTCAAGAATAAAACTAGAAGTACTTAGAATGAATAAAACTACGAGTAATTTCAAAGATAATAAAAGTTAGTTGTTTAGTAGAAAGCTTTTTGTAACATAAGAGAATGATTTGTCCATAGGCAATTGATAACTAGACTGGTAATCATTATTGCAATTTCATATGAGGGAGATCCATGAGCTAACATACTTTCTGTACTTGGATCATATGCTCTTCTGATTGGAACTCTAGCAAGCATCCGCAACTACTAAAGATCATTAAGGTAAAACCCAACCATAGCATTAAGTAACAAGTCCTCTTTACTCCCATACGCAACAAACCCCTTATTTGGGTTTGCGTTTTCATCACTCGGGCAATCCACTATAAGTGAATTATGAATGTATTGCAACACCCTACAATGGTAATCCCACACGCTTGCGCGACACGAAGGGCACCATAGGAAAGCACCAAAACAAAACATACAACTCAAACCAATCACGATCATCAATCAGCCCATAGGACAAAATGATTCTACTCAAACATCATAGGATGGAAACACGTAATTGGATAATAATATGTGGCATAAAGCACCATGTTTAAGTAGAGATTACAGAAGGGATAAGAGGTGTTACATCGTTGCATAGAGGGGGAGAGAGTTGGTGATGACGAAGGTGAAGTTGTTGGTGTAGATCACCGTCACGATGGTTGCGCCGATGGTGTTCCGGTGCCACCGGGAGAGAGGGGGAGAGAGCCCCCCTCCTCCTTCTTCTCCTTCCTTGGTCTCTTCCCTTAATGGGAGGAGAGTTTACCCTCTGTTCCATGGCTGCCATGCCTCCCGGAGCGCAGGAGCCCCTCCGAGATTGGATCTCTCTCTCTCTGTTGTCTTCTGTTTCGTGTTCTTGTTTTCTTGCCCTTCACCGTTTCTTAAATTCCTGAAGATCCATAACTCTGATTGGGCTGAAATTTTCAGGGGATTTTTATCCGGATACTGTCTTTCTTGTGGCTGAAGGACACCTCCAATCAACTCACAGGGCCCCCACAACCTGCCTGTCGCGCCCAGGGTAGGGGGCGCACGATCTGATCTTGTGGGCCCCTCGAGCATCGTCCCGCGTTGATTCTTTTTCCCAAAAATCACATATGTATTCTAAAATAAACCTCCATAAATTTTTATCGCGTTTGGACTTCATTTGATACGAATATTCTACGAAACAAAAAACATGCAACATATATGAACTAGCACTGGGCACTGAATCAATATGCTAGTCCCAAAAATAATATGAAATGTTGCCAAAAGTATATGAAAGTTGCAGAATATTGGCATGAAACAATCAAAAATTATAGATATGCTGGAGATGTATCAGCATCACCGAGCTTAATTCCTACTTGTTCTCGAGTAGGTAAATGATAAAAAGACAAATTTTGATGTGGAATGCTACCTAACATAATATTGAGCATGTAATCTAATCATGGCATGAATATTAAGACACACGTGATTCAAAGCAATAGTCTATAATTTGATATAAAGACATCAATACTCAGGCATACCAAAAAACAATGATGCCTTTCAAAATAAAAATGGTAAATAATGCTATCCCTACAAAATCATATAGCCTTGTCATGCTCCATCTTCTTAACACAAAATATTAATCATGTACAAGCCCGATGTAAGACGAGCAATTGGTTCATACTTTTTAACGCGCTTCAGCTTTTTCAGCGCCCACGCAATACATGAGCGCAAGCCATGGACCTATGTCAAAAAGGAATAGAATGCGGTGGAATAGAATGCGGTGGTAGAGATTAATAAGGAGAAGTAAAAAAGGGCGATAGTCTCTCATCGAAACGGCTAATCAACGGGCTATGGAGATGCCCATCAATTGATGTACATGCGAGGAGTATGGATTACCATGCAATGGATGCACCAAGAACTATATGTGTGATGTCTACTACACAACCTTCTTCTTGTAGACTCGTGTTGGGCCTCCAAGCGCAGAGTTTTGTAGGATAGTAGCAAATTTCTGTCAAGTGGATGACCTAAGGTTTATCAATCCGTGGGAGGCGTAGGATGAAGATGGTCTCTCTCAAACAACCCTGCAACCAAATAACAAAGAGTCTCTTGTGTCCCCAACACACCCAATACAATGGTAAATTGTATAGGTGCACTAGTTCGGTGAAGAGATGGTGATACAAGTGTAATGTGGATAGTAGATATAGGTTTTTGTAATATGAAAATATAAAGACAGCAAGGTAGTAAGAGGTAAAAGTGAGGAAAATCGTATAGCAATGCTTGGAAACAAGGCCTAGGGTTCATAATTTCACTAGTGCAAGTTCTCTCAACAATGATAACATAATTAGATCACATGACAATCCCTCAACATGCGACAAAAGTCACTCCAAAGTTCCTATCGCGGAGAACATAAGATGAAATTGCTTGTAGGTACGAAACCACCTCAAAGTTATTATTTCTGATCAATACATTGAGCTATTCCTATAAGTGTCACATACAGCCCTAGAGTTCATAGTAAAATAACACCATATGATACACATCAATCAACCCTAATGTCACATAGATACTCTAATCTCACCACAAGTATCCGTGTGTCAATTATACGATATGCATCAAACAACTTTAGATTCATAATATTCAATCCAACACAAAGAAATTCAAAGCACGCCCCAAGATTCCTACCGGAGAAACAAGGACGAAAATGTGCATCAACCCCTATGCATAGATTAACCCAATGTCACCTCAGGAATCCGCGAGTGGAGTGCCAAAACATACATCAAGTGAATCAATAGAACACCCCATTGTCACCACGGGTGTCCCACACAAGACATACATCAAGTGTTCTCAAATCCAAAAAAGTATTCAATCCGATAGTAGTGAAACCTCAAAGGTAAAACTAAATTCATCACAAGAAGATAGAGGGGGAGAAACACCATATGATTCAACTATAATAACAAAGCTCGCAGTACATCAAGATCGTGCCAAATCAAGAACATGAGAGAGAGAGAGATCAAACACATAGCTACTGGTACATACCCTCAGCCCCGAGGGTGAACTACTCCCTCCTCATCATGGAGACCGTCAAGATGATGAAGATGGCCACCGGTGATGGTTTCCCCCTCCGGCAGGGTGCCGGACCGGGCTCCCGATTGGTTTTTCATGGCTACAGAGGCTTGCAACGGCGGAACTTCCGATCTAGGTTTATTTTCAGGGGTTTCTATATTTACTATATTTATAGGAATTTTTGGCATCGGTTTCATGTCAAGGGGGTCCACGAGGCAGCGACAAGACTGGGGGCGCACCTTGATAACCCACAAGTATAGGGGATCGCAACAGTTTTCGAGGGTAGAGTATTCAACCCAAATTTATAGATTCAACACAAGGGGAGCCAAAGCTTATTTGAAGGTATTAGCAGCTGAGTTGTCAATTCAACCACACCTAGAGATTAATTATCTGCAGCAAGTAATCAGTAGCAAAGTAGTTTGATAGTTTTGATAATAGTGACAGCAGTAACAATAACAGTAACAGTGATAGCAGTAATTTTGTAGCAAGCGTAACAGTGATGATAGCAGTAGTAACTTAGCAGAAACAATATAAGATAAATTCGTAGGCATTGGATCAGTTACTTGTTGGATGATATTCATCATGTGACAGTTATAACCTAGGGCTATTCGGTACTAGCTCTAGTTCATCGATATAATGCAGACATGTATTCCATAAATAGTCATACGTGCTTTATTAAAAGAACTTGCATGACATCTTTTGTCCTACCCTCCCATGGCAGCGGGGTCCTATTGGAAACTAAGGGATATTAAGGCCTCCTTTTAATAGAGAACCAGAACAAAGCATTAACACATAGTGAATACATGAACTCCTCAAACTACGGTAATCATCGGAAGAAGTCCCGGTTTTTGTCACTCCGGGGTTACTGGATCATAACACATAGTGGGTGACTATAACTTGCAAGATCGGATCTAGAACATGGATGTAATGATGATAACATAAATGGTTCAGATGTGAAATCATGGCACCCGGGCCCAAAGTGACAAGCATTAACCATGGCAAAGTCATAGCAACATCAATCTAAGAACATAGTGGATACTAGGGATCAAGCCCTAACAAAACTAACTCGATTACATGATGGATCTCATCCAACTCCTCGCCGACCAGCGAGCCTACGAAGGAATTACTCACTCCCGGTGGGGAGCATCATGTAATTGGCGACGGAGAAGGGTTGGTGATGATGAAGAACGAAACCCCCCTCTCCGGAGCCCTAAACGGACTCCAGATCTGCCCCCCTGAGGAAGAACAGGGCTTGGCGGCGGCTCCGTCTTGTGGATCGTGATAATTCTTTCTCCCTGATTTTGAAAATAGGAATTTATAGCGTTGGTTTCAGGGTCCGCGGGGCCACCAGGTGGGTACAACCCACCTGGGCACGCTAGGAGAGGGGGGGCGCACCCTGGTTAGTTGTGCCCACCCAGGTGCCCCTCTCCGGCAGGTCTTGTCTCCAGAAATTCTTATTATTGATATAAAAAATCCTCGCAAAGTTTCGTTCCATTCCGAGAACTTTTATTTCTGCACAAAAACAACACCATGGTAGTTCTACTGAAAATAGCATCGGTCCAGGGTTATTTTCTCTTGTTTGCATAAATAAGCTTAAACAACACCCAGGTTTTCAGCCAACAATATAACTAACCATGTCAACAATAGCTCTTAAAGATTATAATGGCTCATAGCAATGACATAATCAGCTAGCGAGCAATAATAAGATATCTCAAACAGCAACACGTTGTCAAAACAACCATGATATAATATGACAATAGTGGTATCTCGCTAGACATTTTTGAGACCGCAAAACATAAATGCAGAGCACCTCCAAAGTTCAAGCAGCGACTAAACATTGTAATTCATGGTAGAAAAGATCCAGTCATGATGCACTCAACATTATCTACACACAATGCATAAATCATGACAATTGTGCTCTTCTCAGTTTCTGGCGCTTGTTTTAGAAGGTGATGACACAACATAAAAGTAAATAGATAGTCCATTCACGGAGGGAAGCAATGATTTGCAGACGTGCCAGAGCTCAATTTTAAAAAAAGAGATAAATGATATTTTGAGACATGCACCCTTCTCATTTACTTAACGACTATCAGTTATCAATATCTCCCATGTTAAATAGGCTGGTGGCGGTTCCCAAGTGATAAAAGTGAAGGTTTTGACTCCATTGGGAGTTTTTGTTTGATTATTCGAGCTATTAACTCTTTTGTATTTTGCAGTTTGGGACTGGGACCTGAGAATAACCCGCTTAGCATGGAAGATACCGACCACCTCCTGTCGTTCCATGAATGATCCAGGCACACAAAGCAGATAATTTTTTTAGAAGTTTTTAGAGGTGGCACATGCAAATTTACTTAGGATGGCAGGGTGATACCGTATATAGGTAGGTATGGTGGACTCATCTGGAATAACTTTGGGTCCAAGATTTTTGATGTACAAGCAGAATCCCCACTTAGTACAGGCGAAGGCTAGCAATTAGATTGAGAAGCGGTCAGCTAGAGAGCAACAACGATCATAACCATGCATTATGCATAAGTAACATTGGACACTAGCATGAGTAGGATATGAACAGCATGAACATAAATATCATAGAGGCTATGTTTGTTTTGATTCAACTACATGCATGAACATGTACCAAGTCAAGCCACTTGAACATTCAGAGGAGGATACCATATCATCATACTACATCACAATCATTTTAACGCTATGTTGATATCCAAGATAAATCATTATTTACTCCCAGCTACTTATGCATGGCATGAGAAACTATAATCTCTAATTGTCATTGCAAACATGTTTAATCATAATGGGATGAATCATGGATACTAGGTTAACCATATTTACACAGACAGAACTAGTCGAGTTCATACCAGTTTCTCTCTGTCACGCACTACAAAAAAATACACTTCTGTGATGATACGTGTTTGTCACAGTAGGTTGCGTTTTTTGTCATGCATGTACATCCATGACGATTTTATGACAGAATCAAGATAGTCATACCTGTGCTGTCGTAGAAGTGTTCCATGACATTACCAAAATTATCATCATGGAAGTGTCCACTTCCATGACGATAAATCGCGTGTCACAGAAGTGCTTTCGTCAAGGGTGACCGACACGTGGCATCCACTGTAACGGAATGCCGTCAAGCTATCGGGTTGGATTTTGGATCCGATAACCCGTTAACAACCCTGACCAATGGGAAATTTCCACATGTAAATTTCTAATTGGCCGAAGGGAACACCTGTCAACTCGTCAGTGGGCCAGATGTCGCCCGTCCATTGGAGCAGACCTGCCTATGATACGTCGACACATGACTGGGGCCAACAGAGGCCCATATAGGTTAAAAAGGCCGGCCCAGTCAGAGGCCCATAGAACTTAATCAGGTACTAGTGGTGAGGGAGTCCTGGATTAGGGGGTCTCTGGACAGCCGAACTATATCCATTGGCCGGACTGTTAGACTATGAAGATACAAGATTGAAGACTTCGTCTCGTGTCCGGATGGGACTCTACTTGGCGTGGAAGGCAAGCTAGGCAATACGGATATGTGTATCTCCTCCTTTGTAACCGACCTTGTGTAACCCTAACCTCTCCGGTGTCTATATAAACCGGACGGTTTTAGTCCGTAGGACAACATACAATCATACCATAGGCTAGCTTCTAGGGTTTAGCCTCTCTGATCTCGTGGTAGATCTACTCTTGTACTACCCATATCATAAATATTAATCAAGCAGGACGTATGGTTTTACCTCCATCAAGAGGGCCCGAACCTGGGTAAAACATTGTGTCCCCTGCCTCCTGTTACCATCCGCCTTAGACGCACAGTTCGGGACCCCCTACCCGAGATCCGCCGGTTTTTGCACCGACATTGGTGCTTTCATTGAGAGTTCCTCTGTGTCATGCCCGTTAGGCTTGATGGCTCCTACTATCATCGATGGCGATGCAGTCCAGGGTGAGACTTTTCTTCCCGGACAGATCTTCGTGTTCGGCGGCTTTGCACCGCGGACCAATTCGCTTGGCCATCTGGAGAAGATTGAAAGTTATGCCCCTAGCCATCAGGTCAGGTTTGGAAGCCTAAACTACACGGACGATATCCGAGGAGACTTGATCTTCGACGGATTCGAGCCTCTGCCTTGTGCGTCACGCGGTCACGATGAGTACGATTTAGCTCTACCATCAGACAGCGTTCTGGAGATCGCACCGGCAGCCGCTCCGACCCTCAATTCGGAGCTAGTTCCGCCGACCATGGACGGGGGGATGGACCCCGCCACTAAGGCGTTACCCTCAGCGGCGATCGAGCCAAACATCGACCTTACCTTGCCCGAGAGCCCTGTTGTTAAACTGGCGAATTCTTCTCCGGTCATGGACTCCGAACCGCCTGCGCCCGTTCCTATCGAATCTGATTGGGCGCTGATCATGGAGTTTAGCTCCACGGATATCTTTCAGCACTCACTCTTCGGCGACATACTGAACTCATTAAGGTCTCTCTCCTTGTCAGGAGAGTCCTGGCCGAACTACGTCTGGCAGGACTGGGATGCGGACGACGAAGAAATTCGCGGCCCACCCACCACCCACTTAGTAGCCACTGTCGATGACTTAACCGACATGCTCGACTTCGACTCCGAAGATATTGATGGTATGGACGACGAAGAGGAACCACTGCCCATAGGGCACTGGACAGCCACCTCATCATACGATATATACATGGTGGATACACCCAAGGAAGGCAATGGCAACGAGACAGCGGAGGATGACCCCTCCAAGAAGCAACCCAAGCGCCGACGTCAGCGGCGCCGCTCTAAGTCCCGCCAAAGAAAAAGTGGTGATACCGGCACAGGAGGTAATAACACTCCGGATAGTGCCGAGGACAACAACAACCCCCTCCAGCAAGATTTAGAGCAGGAGGATGGAGAAGCTAGCCCTCCTGAGAGAGCGGCAGACGGAGAGGCGGAGGATGATAATTACATGCCCCCTCCGAAGATGAGGCAAGCCTCGGTGATGACGAATTCGCCGTTTCAGAGGATCCCGTCGAACAAGAGCGCTTCAAGCACCGGCTTATGGCCATGGCAAATAGCGTTAAGAAAAAGCAGCAGTAGCTTCAAGCTGATCAAGATCTGCTAGCTGATAGATGGACTTAAGTCCTCGCGGCCGAGGAATATAAACTCGAGTGCCCCTCCAAGAGTTACCCAAAATGCAGGCTGCTACCTCGACTGGAGGAAGAAGCGTATGATGCGGCTGATCGGCCACCTCGCGGCCATGATAGAGAGGCATTCTAGCCAAAAGCTCAGCCCCCACCCCGACGCCATTCAAATAAAAAAGCATGGGGAAGCACGCCAGACCTGCGAGACGTATTGGAGGACAAAGCAAAACATGCAAGATCGATCTATGGATCACGAGGGCGCGCCACTATGCGAGACGATAAACGTCACGCCGGATACAATAAAAGTAAATCCGACCAGGCTGAACACAGCGGGCAAGACCCATTTGAGCTGCGTCGCGATATAGCCCAATACAGAGGCGCCGCACACCCCTTATGCTTCACAGACGAAGTAATGGATCATCAAATTCCAGAAGGTTTCAAACCTGTAAATATTGAATCATACGACGGCACAACAGATCCTGCGGTATGGATCGAGGATTTCCTCCTCCACATCCACATGGCCCGCGGTGATGAATTACACGCCATCAAATACCTCCTACTAAAGCTCAAAGGACCAGCACGGCATTGGCTTAACAACTTGCCAGCAGATTCCATCAGCTGTTGGGAAGATCTGGAGGCCGCATTCCTCGACAACTTTCAGGGCACTTATGTGTGACCACCAGATGCCGATGACTTGAGCCACATAATTCAGCAGCCAGAAGAATCAGCCAGGCAATTCTGGACTCGGTTCCTAACGAAGGAAAATCAAATCGTCGACTGTCTGGATGCAGAGGCCCTAGCGGCTTTCAAACATAACATCCGCGACGAGTGGCTAGCCCGGCACCTTGGTCAGGAAAAGCCGAAATCTATGGCAGCCCTCACGACACTCATGACCCACTTTTGTGCGGGAGAAGACAACTGGCTGGCTCGCAGTAACAATATGTCATAGAACCATGGTACCTCGGATACCAAGGACGGCAATAGCAGGTCCCGTCGCAACAAACATAAGCACCGCATTAACAGCGATAATACTGAGGATACGACAGTCAATGCCGGATTCAAAGGCTCTAAACCCGGTCAGCGGAAAAAGCCATTTAAACAAAGTACGCCAGGCCCATCCAGTTTGGACCGCATACTCGATCGCTCGTGGCAAATAAACGGCACCCCAGACAAGCCAGCCAATCACACCAACATGGATTGTTGGGTGTTCAAGAAGGCCGGCAAGTTAATTGCCGAAAACAAGGATAAGGGGTCACATAGCGATGACGAGGAGGAGCCCCGGCAGCCACACACCGGAGGACAGAAAAGGTTTCCCCCACAAGTGCGGATGTTGAACATGATATACGCAACCCACATCCTCAAGAGGGACCGGAAGCGTGCGCTCAGGGACGTATATGCGTTGGAGCCAGTCGCCCCAAAGTATCCGTCATGGCAGATTTGCTGCACTGGTTCTAGACCCAATCATTGACGGATTTCACCTCACGCGAGTCCTTATGGATGGCAGCAGCAGCCTGAACCTGCTTTATCAGGACACAGTGCGCAAAATGGGTATCGACCCCTCAAGGATAAACCCACAAAAACGACCTTTAAAGGTGTTATTCCAGGTGTAGAGGCCCATTGCACAGGCTCAATTACACTGGAAGTGGTCTCTGGATCCCCGGATAACTTCCGAAGCGAAGAGTTGATCTTCGATATAGTCCCGTTCGGCAGCAGTTATCACGCACTGCTCGGGCGAACCGCATTTGCGAGATTCAATGTGGTACCGCTGATGAAGCCATGTACCTAGGGTAGGGGCACGGACCTGTCCAAGGAGCCCTACCCTAGGACATCCCTAGGAGAAGTCACCTTTCAATCGACTTGAAGGTATCCCACTCGACGGATTCAAGACACTCGACCAGAAAGCTATCACTCGACCATGAAGCCAACCACTCGACCGCCAGGAGACCTATAGTCACTCCTCAGGCAAACGGTCAGCTGTTAAGTAGTCTTTATGGTCATTATAGCACTTTATTAGGGGCGTTACCAGTAACGCCTGACCTTAAATGTACCTGAAAACCCTGCATTACTGAGGGCAGGAGGGGGCCGGCGAACTCTATATAAGCCACCCCCCTCCTCAGGATGAAGGGTTCGCACCCCTGTTATTCACACGCCAATAATCCAGTCGACCGCCTCCGGGTAACGAGACGTAGGGCTGTTACTTCCTCCGCGAAGGGCCTGAACTCGTACATCTTGGTGTGTTTACAACTTCCCAGTAGCTGAGATCTAGCCTCTCCATACATACCCCCCTACATCACTGTCAGAGTTAGAACCACGACAGTTGGCGCCCACCGTGGGGCAGGAATCTTAGCGCCTGATTGGAGAAGTTGCGATTTTTCTGATCCCTTTGATCATGGTTTCGTGCGGAGTTTTGGTGGAGGGCCGCGAGATCTGCCTCGGCGCGCTCACGTTCATCGCCGACGACTCCGCCTGGCTTCAGGAGGCGCCACTCGACATCGACGCACTCCCCGTCCGCGGTGCGACGCATTTCCGCGCATGCGTTCATGGCGTCCTCCTGCGGCAGCCGTCGACCCAGTATCGGTCGGCCCCCGTATCGTCTCCCCACTCTGTCTCCCACCGGCGCAAGCGCTCCGATCGGTCGAGACTTCAGAGGTGGGTGAGGCATGCCATGGCTCGCCAGTCGGCCGCCCCGCAAGTCGCGGCAATCGAGCCCGATGAATCCCTCTGCGGCCTGTTCGACTGGCTCCGCGGAGACCGCATCCGAGTGCGACAGCAACGACCCAACGGCTGAGATCCTGGCGGTCGATGGAACGCACGGTCCTCCCGGTTTCCCTCGCGCTGATGGAGGCGCGGGTGGGGGCGACCCGTCGCGTCCCCACGATGAGTATCTCCCCGAACCTCTCACGTCATTACAGCGAGAGGAGCTTCGCCGCCGGAACACGGACGCACTCCGCACTCCTATTGTCGGAGAGTCCCCCGAGGCCCGGGCCTTGGAGGACATGCGCTTGGCTAATTTGTTCGAGCGCACTCGACTGGAAAATCTCGAGCGAGCACTCGACGAGCAAGCGTGTCAGCGAGCTCCCGAGTCTAGTCGACGCCAGCTCTTCCCTACGACGCAGGTATACTGAACCCCAGTTCAGAATTTGGCCGCCGCGGCCCGTATAGCAGAATCGATTCAGCCCTCCCAGTCGGAGGCTGGCAGGGGCTTGTTACAGATCAGAGCGTTGCTCCGGGCGGCGGGAAACCAGAATTCCGCTGTTTCTCAGTCGCGGAATAGGATCCACAGTCGATCCGTTGCAACAGATACAGTCTAGTCGGCTCACAGCCCGCGGTCGCCCCCGAGGCGTGAGGGACGTGGCGACCAGCATGATCAGTACAGAAGGAATGAGCGGTATGATCACCGATCCGATCGTGATGATCGACGTCGAGTGCCAACCCCTCCCACGAGGAGTGGGTCATATGCGCCTCGACATCGAGATGACAGGCGCCCTCATAGCGTTGGGCAGAGGATTCCCGTCGACCCCAGGAACCCAGGCTTTGACGCGAGATTTGTCCTCGTTCAAGGCTTGGTCGACAGGAACATGGCTCATCGGGAAGGCCAGAACAGAGATGCGCCCGCCAGCAGTAGAATATGTGTTTCAGGGCCAGAGTGTTTCAGTCGAGCCATCAGGGCCGCGGTGATTCCTCCCAACTTTCGGTTGGCGACTGGAGTCAGCAAGTTCACCGGTGAGTCTAAGCCTGACACTTGGCTCGAAGATTACCGAGTGGCTGTACAGATCGGCGGTGGCAATGATGAGGTGGCTATGAAGCATTTGCCTCTCCTGTTAGAGGGCTCGGCCAGAGCGTGGCTGAATCAGTTAGCACCCAGCAGCATCTACACTTGGGAGGACCTCTCTCAAGTGTTTGTCACAACCTTTGAGGGAACATGCAAGCGACCCGCAGGCCTTACAGAATTGCGGTCTTGCATGCAGAAGCTGAGTGAAACTCTGAGGGATTACATCCAGAGGTGGATCACTTTGCATCACACAGTTGAGAACGTACCGGATCACCAAGCAGTTTGTGCCTTTAAAGAAGGCGTCAAGAACAGAGAGTTGAACCTGAAGTTCGGTCGGACCGGAGAAATGTCCCTGAATCGGATGATGGAAATTGCCACCAAATACGCTAACGGAGAAGATGAAGATCGACTCCAGAGTGGCAAGCAGAAAGCAGTCGCCCAGGAAACCGGAGGCAATTCCAGTCGGAAGCAGAAGCGGAAGGCCGAGCCAGCCGCCCCTGGGGAGGCCCTGGCCGCAACCCAGGGAAATTTCAAGGGAAAACCCAAAGGCCCCTGGAAGCCCAAGAAAGTCAAGGATCAAGATGGAAATGATGTTTTGGATCTGCCATGTCACATCGACACCAAGAAAGATGAGGAGGGTAATTTTATTTACCCAAAGCATACCACTCGACAGTGTCGGCTCCTGATCCAGCAGTTTCAGGGCAAACAGTCCAAAGATAAGGAAAATGAGTCGGACAGAGTAGAGGACAAGGAATATAGTGACGATGGATACCCCCCAAATCAATTCCACCCTGATGATTTTTGCTGATGTCGAAAGCAAAAGTCGACTGAAAGTCATTAACCATAAGGTGAATATGGTTGCTCCGGCAACACCCAGTTATCTGAAGTGGTCTCAGACTGCCATCACATTCGACCAGTCTGATCACCCTACGCACATTGCCACCCCTGGGAGGCAAGCTTTGGTGGTCGACCCGTTGTCGAAGGCACTCGACTGACCAAAGTCCTGATGGATGGTGGCAGTGGCCTGAACATATTGTATGCTGAAACATTGAAAGGAATGGGCATTCTGATGTCCAGGCTCAGTACCAGTAACATGAGCTTCCACGGAGTCATTCCTGGAAAGAAAGCCGAATCACTCGGCCAGATCGCTCTTGATGTGGTTTTCGGTGATTCAAAGAATTACCGCAAGGAAAAGTTGACATTTGAGGTTGTGGACTTCCAAAGTGCTTATCATGCTATTCTGGGCCGGCCAGCTTATGCACGCTTCATGGCTCGACCATGCTACCTGTATCTCAAGTTGAAGATGCCCGGCCCCAGAGGTGTGATCACCGTTACCGGCAATCGGAAGAAAGCAGAAGAGTGTTTTCAGAAAGGATCGAAGATTGCTGACGCTCAGATGGCAGTTGTTGAGCTACAAGAGTACTAGAAGACTGCTGATCCGAGTGAGTTGTTACGAGCCAAGAAGCCTGCTTCAGAATCTGCTTTTCAGTCGTCCGGTGAAACTAAGCTAGCTCACATTCACCCGACCGACCCCGATGCTGCTCCGACTCACATCTCGACGATGCTCGACTCCAAATAGGAAGAAGCGCTCATCCAGTTCCTCCGTGAGAACTGGGACGTCTTCGCATGGAAGCCTTCTGACATGCCTGGAGTTCCCAGGGGGCTGGCTGAGCACCGTCTACGAGTCGACCCGAAGTTCAAGCCTGTGAAAGAACATCTTCGATGGTCCGCCGTCCAGAAGAGGAAAGCTATTGGCGAGGAGGTGGCTCGGCTCTTAGTAGCGGAGTTCATCCGAGAGATTTACCACTCCGAGTGGCTCGCCAATGTTGTCATGGTCCCCAAAAAGGACAAGTCACTTCGCATGTGCATTGAGTTTAAACACATCAATCGGGCCTGCCCGAAAGATCATTTCCCTCTCCCCCGCATCGACCAGGTAGTGGACTCGACCGCGGGGTGTGAGCATTTGTCTTTTCTAGATGCTTATTCAGGGTACCATGAGATCCGTCTGTATGGACCCGACAAGATCAAAACGGCTTTCATCACCCCATTTGGGTGCTTCTGTTATGTCACCATGCCCTTCGGCCTCAAGAATGCTGGAGCCACGTTCATGAGGATGATTCAGAAGTGTTTACTCACTCAGATCAGTCGGAACGTGGAAGCATACATGGATGATATTGTGGTTAAGTCACGGAGACGTTCCGACCTACTGACTGACCTTGCCGAAACCTTTGCTAACCTCAGGGGATATGATATCAAGCTCAATCCATCAAAGTGCACATTCGGAGTTCCAGGTGGAAAGTTACTCGGTTTTCTCGTTTCCGAACGAGGAATCGACGCCAATCCCGAGAAAATTGGCACCATACTCCGGATGAAGCGCCCTGTGCGTGTACACGATGTCCAGAAACTTACAGGTTGCTTGGCCGCTCTAAGTCGATTCATTTCTCGTCTCGGTGAAAAGGCATTGCCTGTTTACCGACTGATGAAGAAGTCTGACAAGTTCGAGTGGACACCAGAAGCTGACGCAACGTTTGCAGAGCTCAAAGCTCTACTCTCCACCCAGCCGGTGCTTGCTGCCCCAATCAGTAAAGAGCCTCTGCTGCTGTACATTGCGGCCATGGGACAAGTTGTCAGTACAGTACTCACGGTCGAGCGGGAAGAAGATGGAAAGGCCTTCAGAGTTCAGCGCCTAGTATATTATGTGTCTGAATTTTTGACCCCTTCGAAGCAAAGATATCCCCATTACCAGAAGCTTGTATATGGCATCTACATGACCACGAAGAAGGTTGCACACTACTTCTCTGACCATTCCATTACAGTCGTCAGTGACGCTCCACTGTCAGAGATCTTGCACAACAGAGATGCAACTGGTCGAGTGGCTAAGTGGGCAATTGAACTCCTCCCCCTAGATATCAAGTTTGAAGCAAAGAAGGCCATCAAGTCCCAAGCAATTGCAGATTTCGTCGCCGAGTGGATTGAACAGCAACTCCCGACTCAAGTTCACTCGGAGCACTGGACCATGTTCTTCGATGGATCTAAGATGCTGAACGGTTCCGGTGCTGGGGTAGTATTGGTCTCCCCCCGAGGAGATAAGCTCAGATACGTTCTCCAGATTCACTTCGATTCCTCCAACAATGAAGCAGAATATGAAGCACTCTTGTACGGGTTGCGCATGGCCATTTCACTCGGCGTCCGGCGCCTCATGATCTACGGTGACTCAGATTTGGTGGTTAATCAGGTGATGAAGGAGTGGGACGTCAGAAGCCCAGCTATGACTGACTATTGCAACGCAGTAAGAAAGTAAGAAAAGAAATTCGAGGGGTTAGAGCTTCATCACATCCCCCGATTGAAAAATCAAGCAGCAGATGATCTGGCAAAGATAGGCTCCAAGAGAGAAGCCATTCCCAGCAATGTGTTTTTGGAGCACATCCGCTCGCCGTCAGTCCAGGAGGATCCCTTCGCAGAAGAAGCCCCGCAACCGAAAAGTGCCACAGACCCGACTGAAGTCGAAATTCCTGCTGTGGTTGACCTAGTCATGGAGGTCTTGGCTATCACTCCTGACTGGACGGTACCATACATCGCGTATATCTTGAGGAAAGAACTCCCGGAGGACAAGGAAGAGGCTCGACAGATCGTCCGCCGATCCAAGGCCTTCACAGTCATAAGGGGACAGTTGTATAGGGAAAGCGCAACTGGAATCGGTCAGAAATGCATAACACCAGAAGAGGGTCAGATGATCCTTAATGATATCCACTCGGGGACGTGTGGTCACCATGCGTCCTCTCGGACCATTGTGGCTAAAGCATACCGAGCAGGATTTTACTGGCCAAGAGCAAATGAGATGGCAAAAGAGATAGTCGACAAGTGTGGAGGTTGCCAGTTCTACTCCAACATGTTGCACAAGCCTGCATCAGCCCTGAAGACCATTCCACTCGTCTGGCCCTTTGCTGTCTGGGGACTGGACATGGTCGGTCCACTAAGAACAGGCAGGAGCGGATTCACGCATGTGCTTGTGGCAGTCGACAAGTTTACCAAATGGATTGAAGCTAAGCCTATCAAGAATCTTGATGCTTGCACTGCTATCAGTTTCGTCAGAGGGATAACATTCAGATATGGAGTCCCGCATAGCATCATCACTGACAATGGGTCAAACCTCGATTCGGACAAGTTCAGAGCTTTTTGCGCCTCTCAAGGCACTCGAGTCGACTACGCATCGGTCGCCCATCCCCAGTCGAATGGACAAGCTGAAAGAGCAAATGGTCTGATTCTCAAAGGACTAAAGCCTCGACTGATGCGTGATCTCAAGCACGCGGCAGGTGCTTGGGTCGACGAGCTTCTGTCAGTTCTGTGGGGATTGAGGACCACCCCAAACCGGTCGACTGGAAGAACTCCATTCTTTCTGGTTTATGGAGCCGAAGCAGTTCTGCCAAGTGATCTTCTTCACAACACACCCCGAGTCGAACTTTATACCGAAGATGAAGCAGAACAAGCCTGGCAAGACGCAGTAGACCTCCTAGAAGAATAAAGAGAGATGGCCATGATCAGATCGACCATTTATCAGCAAGACTTGCGTCGATTCCACGCCAGGAATGTCAAGAGTCGAGCCTTCCAAGAAGGGGATTTGGTCCTCCGAGTGGATCAGCAGAAACCACACAAGCTTGCTCCTACTTGGGAAGGCCCCTTCATCATCACCAGAGTCCTCCACAATGGAGCGTATCACCTCTACAATGTTGATCGCCAGATCGACGAGCCACGAGCTTGGAATGCGGAACTACTCCGCCCCTTTTACACTTGAGTTCTCCCTTGGACGGGATGTAATAAGAAAAAAATTTCCCGTAGTTCATTTTTATCAAAGACAAGAGTGTTCCAATAATTGCTGTCACTTTTGTTTGCATGCGAAATCCCTCAGTGGGTGACTTAGCTGCGAATCCGTTTCGCCTAAGTTCGAAAAATCCTACCGAGTGGAGAGCCAGACTCCTCGCCTAAGTTCGAAAAATCCTACCGAGTGGAGAGCCAGACTCCCACTTGGATGCTTAGCTGCAGCCCAACGCTCGCCTAAGTTTGAAAAAAATCCTACCGAGTGGAGAGCGATCCTCCCACTCGGGGGCTTAGCTGCAGTCCAGCACTCGCCTAAGTTCTCTCACTTAGAGACTTAGCTGCATTCAGGCACTCGCCTAAGTTTGAAAAAATCCTACCGAGTGGAGAGCAATCCTCCCACTCGGGGGCTTAGCTGCAGTCCAGTACTCGCCTAAGTTCTCCCGCTTAGAGACTTAGCTGCAGTCAGGCACTCGCCTAAGTTTGAAAAAATCCTACTGAGTGGAGAGCAAACCACCCACTCGGGGGCTTAGCTGAAGCCTAGTGCTCGCCTAAGTATTTAAAAATCCTACCGAGTGAGAGCAAACCTCCCACTCGGGGGCTTAGCTGCAGAGACTTAGCTGCAGTCCGGCACTCGCCTAAGTTTGAAAAATCCTACCGAGTGGAGAGCCAACCTCCCACTCGGGGGCTTAGCTGCAGCCCAGCGTTTGCCTAAGTACAGGACACAACCCAATCCGCAAGGACGACGAGGTGCAAATCGACTGCTACCTTCTCCTTTGGAGCTGCACCACAAATACAAGAGTTATTTCGAGTGAAGATCGAGTTCCACTCGACGGATCATCCATGAAGATATTCAATGATAAATCCAATTCAGATAAGACCTAAAGGTCCCAGACCTCAGGACAAAGTAATCGAACCCTCAGCTCGACGGAGTTTAACGGTTACAAAATCCACTCGGCATTCCGAGGCAAATTTAAAGTGGAGCTTAAAAGTTTTTCACTCCTCAGGTGGAGGACTGGAAGGGGCGACGAACTCGTCCAAGTCGATCCCGTCTGCAATACGGGTGGCAGCAGCGATGAAAGTCTCCATGAAATCTTGAAAGTTGTGCTTCTTGGTATTGGCAACTTGGATGGCGGCCAGCTTCTCTTCTCGCGCCTCCTTGCAATGGACGCGGACCAGAGACAGAGCCACATCAGCGCCACACCGAGTAGAAGACCTCTTCCACTCCTGCACTCGGTCAGGGATTCCGTTAAGTCAAGTCATCAGAGACTCGAGATCGTTTTGGAGCGTAGCCTCTGGCCAAAGTGCCGGGTCGATCCGTGACATGGCAACCTTCAGTCGAGCCAAGTAGTCCACGACGCCGTCAATGCGAGATTCCAGTCGGAGCAGATTCATGGCAGCTTCATCTTTCACGGGAGAGTTGATTGGATCCAAACCTGTTTCGATCCGCCCAGTCTCCTCTTCAAAGTTCTAGCAAAGCTCTGCATACACGATCCAAGGATAAGTCAATTTTCATAGACTGAGTCGACACAAAAAAAAACCCAATCGGAACAGAATGTGCACCTTCTGCTTGATGTACAACTTCTTGGCGAGGCTCCTCAAGTAGCTCTAGGTCGTCCCTCCTGCGAGCGATGCCTTCCATCTTCTCGTTCAGGGTGAGGTTCTCCTTCTTCCAACGTGAACACTCTCTGTTGGCTTCATTCAGAGCGGTCTTCAGCTTGGTATTCTCTTCTTCTAAGTGGTCGACCGAAGCCAGCTTCTGTACGGCCATAGCGGTCTTGTCATCAGCCTCCTTACGGGCAGCAGCCAAGTCCTAATCCTTCTTCGCCAGAGCTTCGTTCAGTTTTTCTACGAAGAAATGATGATTGAATCGGAAATAGCAGAAGGATACTCAAGCCTAAAAACTAACCAGTCGACAAAGTCGTCTTACCTGTGGCGCCATCTCTGACTTTCTGCAGCTCTGTTCTGGCCAGCTCCAGATCAAGGTTCAGTTGAATCTTCTGCTTCTCCAACTCAGTATAGCGAGCAACAAGTTCGCAGGATTTCTGTAAAAGAAAAATCAGTCGACAGACATCCAAGATAAGTTGCTTCCGAGTAACTAAGAGACAATGACGACGTTTCTAAGACCATAGCCGAATCAAAACCATTCGACAGTAGTCTCGGGGACTACACCCAGTGGGTGCACTTAGCGTGCCCCCACCTGTTCGACCAAAAAAAAGATCTTCGGGGAAAAACCGAGTGAAGAAATACAGCTACAGAAACACAATGTAAAGACTACAGTCGACTGCCAGCAGTCCACCGTAGTCTCGGGGACTACACCCAGTGGGTGCACTTAGCGTGCCCCCACTCGTCCAAGAATTGGAAGACACACCCAGTGGGTGTACAGATACAGATACAAAAGATCTTCGGAAAAGAGACTCTTCAAACAGCATATCATAACAGACCAAGTGTTGAGTCGACTGACCTGGACGTTGCTCTGAAGAGCCAAACTCGCGTCATAGGCTGCTTGGCTGGCCTCCCGAGCCATCTTCACTTGCTCCATCATGATCCCCGCCTGGCGTATAGCCTCCTTTGCAGCAGCCGCTTGGTCCTCAGGGACGGGGTACGCAGCAAAGAGCGAAGGTGGATCCGCAGTCGACGCCGAAGGCCGCACGCTCGTCAGAGGAATGGCGAAAGTCACAGAAGCCCGAGTGGTGTCACCACCATCCCGAGCCATGGCCTCAGACGCAGGAGCAGGTTGGGGGGTCTTGTCAGCCGTCGACCTCTTGTTCCTCCTCATTCTCAGCGGTTCGTTGTCGTCGTCATCCGGGAGGTCGACAACATGAGGAGGGGCTACAAAGGAAATGTTCAATCGACCAGGGTTGCAATAAATGTTTAGTCGACTCAAAGCGGAACGTCAGTAATCATACCAGGGTTGGAGGTAACAACATCCTCCATCTCTTGGTCGTCGTCCTTGGCGGAGATCTCAGAAGTAGCAGCACTACAAGCCTCGAAAGTCAGTCGGTTGGCTTAATGGATCGACCAAGGATCCGTCCACGGTCAACAAAGGATAACAAGTTTTATTATTACCCAGAAATGGTGGGGACGTCCATCTTCATCTTGGGCAGAGCCTTGGGCGGCTTGGACGGCGCTGCGCGCGGGTGCTTGGGAGCCTTTCCAGTCGGCGTAGGAGAAGAGGTCCGAGGGCGTTTCGACGACTGCCCAGCAGGAGCAGTCGCACTACCACGCTCCCGCGCTGGATCGTGTGTGAGCTTGGATCGCCCCTCCGGGCAGGGGGTTTGACCTCCTCCTCCTCCTCTTCGCTGGAGTCGACGTCGTCGCCTCCCTCTCCTTCACCGTCGGACTCCCACTCGCCTTGATCGTCCCCGCTCTCACCTCCGCTCGCCTCCCCTTCCTCAGTTGGCCCCTGTGCCCCATTGGGCGTCGAGTACATCTCAGTAGTCGCCTGAAAAACAACAGACAAGATAAAGGTCAATCGACCAACTCAAAGAAGACCAATGAAGAAAAACAAGACCTCAGTCAGGAGCATAGAGACATACCTAGTCCACGTCGTACGAGTTGTCGAGTGGAATTACCCTCCTGGCTCCTCGGGGGTTGTCCTTGTTTCCTGTGATGCTCGACAGCCACCCCTCCAGCATCTCATCGGTGACCTCCTCCGGGTGGATCCGAGTAGTGTCGTCAAGACCCGAGTACAGCCACATCGGGTGGTCACGAGCCTAGAGCGGTTGGATGCGCCTCCGGAGGAAGACCTCCAGCAAATCCATGCCCGTCACGCCCTCACGGACAAGCTCAACCACTCGATTGGCCAGCACTTTGACTTGAGCCCTTTCCTCCGGCGCCACTTTCAAAGAAGCAGGTTTTTTAGCTCGGTCGAGGGAGAAAGGAGGAAGACCAGTCGACTGTCCTGGGGTCGCCTGGTCCTGACAGTAGAACCAGGTCGCCTGCCAGCCACGGACTGACTCTGGGAAAGTAATGGATGGAAAACAGCTCTTCCCCCTCGTCTGAATCGCCAAGCCCCCGCACAACTGGGTCACCTGCGTCCTCTCGTCACTCGACTTGGCCTTCCTGACCGATTGAGAGCGGCAGGTAAATATGTGCTTGAAAAGTCCCCAATGGGGGCGGCAACCCAAGAAAGCCTCACACATGGAAATGAAAGCGGCAAGGTATGCAATGGAGTTGGGAGTGAAGTGGTGGAGCTGCGCTCCGAAGAAGTTCAAGAAGCTTCGGAAAAAAGGATGGGGCGGCAGAGAAAACCCTCGGTCGATGTGGATGGCTAGGAGCATGCACTCACCATCGTGGGGTTGAGGTTCGATCTCTCTCCCCGGAAGACGCGCAGCCCCGTGGGGAATGACTCCCCCCTCAACCATGTCGTCAAGATCCTCTTGCCGGATCACTGACGGCATCCAATCGCCCTGGATCCAGCCCTTGGGCAGAGCGGACCTTGAGGAGGATCCGCCCCGAGCAGATCTTTTCCCCTTCCCCTGCGCCGCCGCCTTCTTCACGCGCTCCAGAGCGGAGGTCTTGCCCTTCGTCATCGTCGCCGGCGAAGTCTCGCACGGGCCTGCTGCACTGGGGCGAGAACGAAGGTGGCGGAAGAACTTGCGAAGGGAGAGAGGAAGAAGAAAGGAGGAGAAGAGAGTGCACTGCATGGAAACCCCGAGCCGGCGATTTATAAGGGGCCGCTCCCGAGTGGCTGACTGGTAGGCCCAAACTATCCAGTCAAATCCCGCAGTGGACGCGCGCGCAGTACGTGGCAAAAAAGGCGACGCGGGGATCGAGGAGCTTCCGCTTTATCGCTTCCGATTACTGCGGCCGCTCCCGTCCCGCGCGTTTCCCAAAATCCGAAATCCCACGACATCCGCGGGCTGCAGAACAACTTGTCAAAACGGAAGACCCCGCCCGCGCCGACGCTCGGTATGTCACAAATAAAGAAATTCACTCGACGAAAGGCCTGGAATGGATCAAGGCGATTGAAAAAGGTTGGCAACGTCATCTGTGACGATTGACCCAAAACGAGGCGCTCACGTAGCCCAAAGAACCAGTCGGAAAGATCTCCAACTCTTTCCCCACTCTAACCTCGATCCATTCGGGGGCTAATGATGAAGCCATGTACCTAGGGTAGGGGCACGGACCTGTCCAAGGAGCCCTACCCTAGGACATCCCTAGGAGAAGTCACCTTTCAATCGACTTGAAGGTATCCCACTCGACGGATTCAAGACACTCGACCAGAAAGCTATCACTCGACCATGAAGCCAACCACTCGACCGCCAGGAGACCTATAGTCACTCCGCAGGCAAACGGTCAGCTGTTAAGTAGTCTTTATGGTCATTATAGCACTTTATTAGGGGCGTTACCAGTAACGCCCGACCTTAAATGTACCTGAAAACCCTGTATTACTGAGGGCAGGAGGGGGCCGGCGAACTCTATATAAGCCACCCCCCTCCTCAGGATGAAGGGTTCGCACCCCTGTTATTCACACGCCAGTAATCCATTCGACCGCCTCCGGGCACCGAGACGTAGGGCTGTTACTTCCTCCGGGAAGGGCCTGAACTCGTACATCTTGGTGTGTTTACAACTTCCCAATAGCTAAGATCTAGCCTCTCCATACATACCCCCCTACATCACTGTCAGAGTTAGAACCATGACAACCGCATTATGCATACCTCAAGCTCAAGATGCTGGGACCTCGTGGGATTATTACAGTCAATGGAAACACAGAGCTCTCTCTCCAAACGGAGGAGCACACTGCGACCCTCGCAGCAGAAGCGCAAAGCAGCCTCTCAAGGCAATCCACCAATTCGACGTTTCAAGACCCGAACACCTTCAAGTGTGCTCGGAGCAATCGGCAACTAGACCGCCTGGCGCGATCTGAGCTCGCGTAGCAATGCGGCCCCCACCCCAGTCCCAGCCAAGCGGCGAAACTCGTGGCACGCGTACATAATTATGAATTAAAAATACCATGGGCACAAGCGGGGAGGGGGCACAACTGCGGCACGCCCCAAGACGCGGCTTAAACCATACTAGGGGCTTCCCGCTTGGTTATTTATTTCTTTTCCAGGACATTAATCTCTGGAAACCCTGTCCAGCAGCACTATTGCCGAACACATGATGCAGCAACCAAGGAGGAAGAAAGCTACGTCACACCATGGAATTCCCAGGTGGATCACAGTAACGAGCGAAATGTTTGATTTAATACTATTCCTCAGATTTCCCTTGGAAGGGACATAGTCCTACTCTTTTCTTATCGCACGATGTGTATCATTCTGCTTTAACGCACCTTTTTGAATAAACAATGCATAACATTACGACTATTATTGCATTCATGTTATATATATATATATGTTCATTAATGACGCCTTGCAACCGTACACTTTGGTACGGCCAATACACCAGGGGCTTACGTACCCCACAATATGGTGTGAAAAGTCCGAACACTTTCACAAGTGCGGCACCCCGAACTTATAGCATTATATGCATCAGCTCCGAATCATGTCTTTGGTCAAATGCTGGGTTTGCCCGGCTCCTATGTTTTGGTACCTTACGTTCCGCTCTATCGGCTAAGGTAGCGCTACGAGAACTACTGCGATTGTGCCCCGGTTCTGCTGGGTTAAGCACCTCAGTAGAGAAAGCTAAAACTAACTGTCATGATAAGGCGAGAGACTGGTCGCTTTCGGCGAGGTTTCGAGTCCCTAAAGACTTATGTCGCTTAGAGCGAGGGGCCGGCCCTGTCTGGCTTAAAGGCGTGTATCGCGCCCCGAATTTGGCCTTCCGAATACCAGGGGCTTCGCCGAAATTTAAAATTATAGAATTCTATGGCTAAGTGAGAGTGATAAAGCATTATTAGTCCGATTTCCTTGTTCGCTGTGCTGAGCACCTCCGTCGAAGGACCCAAAAATGGAAACAAGAGTGCTCAGGTTTATCCCAAACACCCCAGCACTCGCGGCATGGGGGTAGAAGCCGAGGACTAGCCATCTCTCAGATTGGATAAACAGCCAAACAGAAGGTAATATCTTAAATTCAAACAAGCGTTGCATAGCGCATATGAAACAAGTTTTCATAAATACAGGATCACACGAGCAAGTTTCACTCAAATATTACATCTTTTGCGCACTTGTCCGCTATAAGACGGGCACCCGACAGAACACCCTCGTAGTACATCTTGGGGTGGCGATGCTCCTTGCCCTCTAGTGGCCCTTCCTTGATTAGCTTCACGACGTCTAGCTTGACCCATTGCAATTTCACACGGGCGAAAGCCCGGCGTGCACCTTCAATGCAGACGGATTGCTTGACGACCTCCAGCCGCGGGCAGGCATCCACAAGCCGCCTCACCAGGCCGAAAAAGTTGTTCGGAAGGGCGTCGCCAGGCCACAGCCAGACTATAAAGCCCTTCATGGCCTGTTCGGCCGCCTTATGTAGCTCGACCAGCTGCTTCAGCTGGTCGCTCATTGGCACCGGATGTTCGGCCCTAGTATAGTGAGACCAGAACAGCTTCTCCGTTGAGCTTCCATCCTCGGCCTGGTAAAATTGTGCGGCATCGGACACGCTACGGGGCAAATCTGCGAATGCTCCTGGAGAGCTCCGGATTCAGGTAGGTAATCGGTAATTTACTTTTACATGCTTGTTTTGCATATAGAATGCCTTACCCGCCGCTATCTTCTTCATTGCGTCGATCTCTTGGAGGGCCTTTTGGGCTTCAGCCTTGGCACTTTTTGCGCTCTCGAGGGTCGTGACAAGCTCAGACTCTCGCGTCTTTGAGTCAAGCTCCAACGCCTCATGCTTCGTCATGAGAGCCTGGAGCTCTTGCTGCACCTCGCCCACCCGTGCCTCTTGGTTTTCTCGCTCGATGCACTCCTTGGCCGCCTTATCTTCGGCCTAAGATAGCGCTTGCTTTAGGGTCGCCACTTCGGTCGCGGCCCCTGGCAAATTCATGATGATCCTGTCATTTTGCAATCGCATTCTTTTCATACATATCCACAGACTAGGTACTACTTACCTTTGTTCTCCGCGAGCTGCCTCTTGGTAAGGCCGAGCTCGTCCTGGGACCCTTTAATGTCCTGCTTCAGTACGGCGACCTCCGCAGTCAGTGCGGGGGATGCCAGCAGCGAAGCCTGCATATGCATATTGACATACTCATATTATACTTCTGCGATATTGTTTGATCCTCTGTTCGGCTTTTCTTTGTGAACACAGAACAGAGCATCAGGAGCTACTGTCTATGCGGTAATATTTTTCCTATATTTTAATCACTTACCTCAAAGCCTGTTAGAAGGCTGGCACAGGCTTCAGTCAATCCGCTCTTAGCGGACTGAATCTTCTGGATCACCGCACTCACAATAGTGCGGTGCTCCTCGTTGATGGAAGCACTGCGAAGCGCTTCCAACAGATTGTCCGGCACCTCTGGATGGACAGAGGTCACCGATGCAGGCGTCTTGCCCCTCTTAGAAGGAGGCCGCCTGCCCGAGTTCAGAACCACTGAGGGCTGAACTCGGAGCCCTCAGGGGCCTTGTCCCCTCTGCTCCCGAAGTCCGGGAGGCCGCCTTAAGGCGCCTCCAGGACTGTCTCCCCTCGACCCGGTGCCTCTTGAGACAGCACCTCGGCGTCGTCCGCAGGATGGGGGGAGGTGGCAGTCGGAACTGGATCGCTATCCATATCCGACGAGCCCAGGGAGCCGTCCGATGATACATCGATGGGGGGAGGTGGCAGGCGGCCTGCATTATCACACTCGGCGTTAGGTAAAGTAGTGCGAAAAGGGGTGCTATGAGTGACTCTGGTATCCGAATACTTACGACTTCCCCAGGGGCTTGACCCTAGGCAGCCACTCGTCTTCGCTGTCGGCGGCGGTGGTAGAGCTGTCTGGAAGGAGAGTCCTTCCCTTATTGGACCCTTCGGCCTCCCTAGTTGGGGCGGCCTTCCTTTTCTTGTCTCCCCCGTCTAGAGGGGGAGTATCTTCTTCTGCCTCCTCCTCTTCGGGGGAGGATTGCACCATGGAGTCCTCAGACGGTGAGTCTGATGACGCCTGGCGCCGGGAACTCTTTCGGGTTCCCTTGGCCTTTTTCTAGGTCTTCTCCGGCACCGTATAAGGAGTCGGGGTCAGCATCTTCGTTAGAAGAGCGTTTGCTGGGCCTTCGGGCAAAGGAGCCGGACAGTCGATCTGTCCAGCCGTCTCCTGCCAGTCCTGTCAAAGGTACGGGAGTTTAGATCCCGCATGGAGTCAAGCTATGAAAAACAAGTATCCTGTAAGAGGTAAAGCAGCTTACCGCACAGGCTTGGTGCTTCGCGCTGAATCCGCGATCCTCAGTAGTGGGAGGGGGGGACCTCGGCGCTCTTTAACAGCACCCTCCAGGCATCTTCGTGAGTTGTGTCGAAGAGCCTGTTCAGAGTTTGGTGCTGCGCCGGGTCAAACTCCCACAAGTTGAAGGCCCGTTGTTGGCACGGGAGGATCTGGCGGATGAGCATGACCTGGACTACGTTGACGAGTTTGAGCTTCTTGTTGACCATGTTTTGAATACATGTTTGGAGTCCGGTCAACTCTCCTGAACTACCTTAGGACAGGCCCTTCTCTTGCCAGGAGGTGAGCCATGTGGGGAAGCTAGATCGGAACTCGGGGGCCGCTACCCATGTAGGGTCACGCGGCTCGCTGATGTAGAACCACCCTGACTGCCACCCCTTTATTGTCTCCACGAAGGAGCCCTTGAGCCATGTGACGTTGGGCATCTTGCCCACCATGGCGCCTCCGCACTCCGCCTGGCTGCCGCTCACTACCTTCGGCTTGACATTGAAAGTCTTCAGCCATAAGCCAAAGTGGGGAATGATGCGAAGGAAGGCCTCACACACGACGATAAACGCCGAGATGTTGAGGATGAAGTTGGGGGACAGATCGTGGAAATCCAGGCCGTAGTAGAACATGAGCCCCCGGATAAATGGGTGGAGAGGAAATCCCAGTCCGCGTGAGGAAATGGGTAAGGAACACCACCCTCTCATGGGGCCTGGGGGTGGGGATGAGCTGCCCCTCCTGTGGGAGCCGGTGCGCGATGTCGTCGGGCAAGTATCCGGCTCTCCTCAGCTTCTTGACGTGTCCCTCCGTGACGGAGGAGACCATCCACCTGCCTCCCGCTCCGGACATGGTTGGAGAAGGTCGAGGTGGGGAATGCGAACTTGGGTGCTGGGGCTCGAGTGTGCGAAGGTGGATGAGCAAAGGTGGAAGAAGGTGTGGATGAAAAGTTAAATCCTTATCCCTTTATATGGGCGGACGAAACTATGCGTCCCCACTAGCCTGGTAAAACTCGCTTGTCCCCCAAGCGCCTCAATCGATGGCGCGGTTGGGTTACCCACACCTGTATTGATGAGAATCCCGTGATAAGGGGACACGATCTCTGCTTTGATAAGACGTATCAAAAAACTGCCTCACGTTATGTGCGGGGCTAGTTAAAGGAAACGGTTCAAATAATCACCGGCCGTGACATAATGTCGTGTTGCCAAAACAAGTCAGCAAATTAGATTTGTGAAAATACTATTCTCTCTACGGTGGTATGTGGAACTTATTTTGCAGGGTCAGGCACTATCCTTGTATTCAAATTCTTCCGTGGTGTATTCGGAGGAGGAACCCGCCTTGCAATGCCGAAGACAACACTGCGCGCCGGACTCATCGTCATTGAAAGCCTGGTTCAGGGGCTACTGAGGGAGTCCTGGATTAGGGGGTCTCCTTACAGCCGGACTATATCCATTGGCCGGACTGTTAGACTATGAAGATACAAGATTGAAGACTTCGTCTCGTGTCCGGATGGGACTCTACTTGGCGTGGAAGGCAAGCTAGGCAATACGGATATGTGTATCTCCTCCTTTGTAACCGACCTTGTGTAACCCTAACCTCTCCGGTGTCTATATAAACCGGAGGGTTTTAGTCCATAGGACAACATACAATCATACCATAGGCTAGCTTATAGGGTTTAGCCTCTCTGATCTCGTGGTAGATCTACTCTTGTACTACCCATATCTTCAATTTTAATCAAGCAAGACGTAGGGTTTTACCTCCATCAAGAGGGCCTGAACCTGGGTAAAACATTGTGTCCCCTGCCTCCTGTTACCATCCGCCTTAGACGCACAGTTCGGGACCCCCTACCCGAGATCCACCGGTTTTGACACCGACAAGTGGGCCAGCCCAATAACGGTCTGCTTAATAAAGGCCCATTTAAGCCAGATCTGGCCCGTTAATTGTTCGCCCAATATTTGGGCCCATTTACGGCCAAAGCCAGATCTGGCCCGTTAATTGTTCGCCCAATATTTGGGCCCATTTGCGGCCCGAAGCCAGATCTGGCCCGTTAATTGTTTGCCGAATATTTGGGCCCAACTACAGCCCAGTGACTTTCGGCCTGTTAGAGGCCTGATGTAGACATGTGCCCATTTCAGCCCGGTGTGACTTTCGGCCTAGGAATGGCCCGTGCTGCCCATGGGCCATATATGGTCCGATGGGACATCGGGCCCACTAACGGCCCGTGCTAAAGGTGGCAACAGTTAATCCCAACGTGACTTTGGGCCTGTTAAAGGCCTGTCGCGTAATTCGGCCCGTTGATGCCTGTGCTAAGCTTTCGGCCTCTTAAAGGCCCATGATATCAGTGGGCCAACTAAGGACCAAGATATGTTTCGGCCTGGTAATGGCCCGTGAGCTAACTAGGCCCAAAACGGCCCGGTCTACATTTTGGCCTGCTGAAGGCCCGTCGACGACTAGTGAAAATTGAGGCCCAACATGCATTTTTGGCCTGCTAAAGGCCCGTGGTTTCATCTCGGCCGTAATAGGCTAGTACAATATTCAGCCTGTTAATGGCCCAACGCTACCTGGGCCAAACTAAGCGCTGGGTCGACAAAAGGCCCAACTAAAATATAGGCCAGTGTAAGTTTGGGCCTGGCACAATGTGTGAAGGCCCCAATCATTCGGGCCCAAGAAAGACGCAGGCCGGCCAATTGTGGCCCGCTAAAAACCTGGCCTGTTAGAGTCGAATGTTTCGGTCCGGTCGACTACATCTGATTTTTTTCAGATAGCGAATGATGGCAGTAACTAGTAGGAATTAAGAACAAACCTACTCTATACAATAAATAAATTACGGCATAGTAACTAAGAATAAACCTACACTATACAATAAAGGATTTAAGGTCTATTACATCCATTGGGCATCGAAGTTTGCCACTAGTGATCATAAAGCGCAACGAAGAAGTAGATTACAAAAACTGGGCACCATTGCAGCGTAACAAAATAATACTGAACCGAGACCACTTCCAAGACAGTTCAAGAAAGGTTAGCCTTGCCGGGGAACTGCTACGCAAGCTGCTGAGCAAGGCTGTGAGACCAGCCTAGCATGTCGGTCATAGCTTCCAGGTGTAGCTGTTTAGCGGTGAGGTTCACATTGGTGTTCTCCACAATCTTTCTTAGAGATAGGACTTCAAGTCAAAGTTGAGTTGCAGAATGCCTTTCTGCTAGAACTTGGGACTGAAGAAGTCGAACTGATTCAGACAACGAATTCTGTGAGCTTGTCTGACTGTTAGTCTCAAGTAACTTGAACACTGCATCAAGACAAGACTTTGGGGTTGTCTCACTATCTTGAAGATGTTTTGCCTTCTTTGCTGCAATATATGTTGGGTTTGTCTCACAGCCTTCAGCAGACTTGTGCATGCCATCAGGCATATCACCCTGAAACAAAGCAGAGAGATGACAGGTTTTGCATGTGTATAAACAAAGATGATAACTGTTCTGTCAATTCTATCCAATCTCAAATTACAAAATAAAGAGTAAGTTCAAAATATCAATAGCATAATTTGGCATTGTTCATAATGCGGGGAGCTTCACCACACTACTGGATTACCATGTCAACATAACAAGCATAGGTGAAGGGTAAAGAAAAACAATGTATCTATTTTGGATAATGTGCATGGCATGTTGTTCATATCATCAGCCACATCAGTAAGATAAAACAGGAGATGACAAGGTGCAAACGTGGGCTGCTTCACCACACACTGGATTATAGATCCACAAAAACAAGCATACATATAGGGAGTATTAAGTAATGTGCATGGTATGAATAAGGAATTTGGTTTCACAAGTAAAACTTAGAACTTACGGTTCTTATGAACATGCATTTTGGTAGAAACAGCAAACTAAACAGCAGTAAACGATAGGGAGTATGAGCAAATTAAACAACAGTTGAGGATACAGGCTTTAGAAGGACTGACTTACATTGACAGTTAACACCGGCTTTATAATGCCCTTCTCCATGTCAAGGGAAGGATAACTCAAGAATTTCAGCACAAAATCTTCTTCATAAGCATTGCCTGTACTCTACATTTTGTAGAGAGTAATTATAGATATGATAATACTGGAAGGGATAGAGGATAATGAAGATAAGATGCAGATTGGTGCTACATAATCAACTACCAATCCCTGGAAGTACAAGGGTTACAAGACAAAATGTACTAACAAGAGCAATGGGCTACACTTCTGCACTGGCATTGTCTGTGTATTCTACTTGTTGGTAAGATTAAATATAGAACTGATCTTTTTTAGTAAATGGTGGGCGAGGGAGATAAGATGCAGAATCCTACAAAATGAACCAATCCCTCTTCACATAATACAAGAGTGCTTTGAACACTGGTGTACTGTGCAAAATGTTCTTATATTATGGGACGGAGGGAGGAGCTGTTAATGTAAGTACAGTGATAGACCACGTTCAGTCCTTACAAGAGGACTGCAGAGCTAAACCTCTTCAAAAGCATTGGGTTGATTCTAAATTTATGTAAGAGTCCATACGGATCTTATAATGTCCACCAAATGGACGATTACGAGGCTAACATGTGCAGTGATGCTACATAATCAAACAACTATGAAAGTAAGTATGGTCATACAGGGCAAGAGGTACTCACAAGAGCAATGCAGTGTGCAGTATAGTTGCGAGATTCTGTGGTCCCTTGAGAACGAATGTTCTTCTGCTAACAATTTTCGTACAAGTGAGACATTAAGGCAAATGAAGAAATGTAGTT
Organism: Triticum urartu; assembly: GCF_003073215.2. Lineage (NCBI taxonomy): Eukaryota > Viridiplantae > Streptophyta > Magnoliopsida > Poales > Poaceae > Triticum > Triticum urartu. The sequence continues at coordinate 270,910,701 of NC_053022.1, forward strand.
CAAATTGTGATGTGATATCATAGACAGTACCTTACGCTGCAGCCGAGACCAATGTGTAACAAGATTATTTCAGTCACCATCGGATAAATGTAGCATCGGAGACTTTACCAAAATTTCGTTCAGAGGCTTGCCATCGAAGTGCGCTTGCCTCAGGTAGGAACGATACTTCATCAACGAGTGCTTGAAAAGCGCAACCAACCCTTGCTCATCATCACAATCCAGTTTGCTCCTCGCCTATTTAAAAGAATGAAATCTTGTGTCTTCTGTTAGCAGAAACATATGCAGTAATGACCATGAATAACATTAGTACATTACTTATGCGTAAGTTGCGGAGGAAGACTGGAAATTGTTCTGTGTCTGCGGTATAATATTTCCATGAAGGAAAGATGCGCACAAAGTTCCTAACAACAACATAAGGTTCGTCTTCTAAACTAGGAAGAAATGGAACAGGGGTCCTATTTGCTGCAATTGGGGCTCTCTCTGGTTCGAAAAGGGATTTGGCAACTGGATTTGGTGTACTCTTTGCTGGAATGGGGGTTTTGCATCGTACAGCTGGTGCTATGTCAACTGGCATAATCATACTGTTTGCTGCAGTTGGGGTCTGCTGAGTTGGGGTATCACAAATGACCAGTGTAGTAGGGCTAGAGTCTGCTAGAGTTGGGGTATTTTGTGGGTCAGGTGATATTGCAACTACACCTAATGGGCTATTTGATTTATCAGGTGCCACTACCTTTTCCAAATACTTTGCTTGTGCTCCTCCACGATTAGCAATCGCCCTCTTCCTTTTGAACGTCTGATACACAAGAACAGCATTTGAATGGATAAATATGGTATGATGACAGATGGAATATGTACTGAAAATGGATAGGCAGGGCGTATTCACATACACGATGTGTAAGCTAAGCTAATGGCAGTTCAACAAAGTAGAAGCAATGCAAAGCATCAGTTGCAAGATATGTGCGAGCAATGTAACCTTGGAAAGTTAGAGCAAGTACCTTGATGGGTGAATAAGATAGGGCATCTTCCTCTGACTCCTCCACTAGGGAGCTACATTGACTTAGGTCTCCCTTAGCTCAGAATCACTGTTAGGATCATATTCTGAGCATGAATCTGTAGGTGGAGAGCGTTTGCATTGCATTGCATCCAGACTTGATTTCAGTCCCTTAATGCCAAGTTTGACAGCCATGGCATTGTTCTGCTTTATTCTTTTCATGCGCGGAAGCTCATAATCATTATGATGCTGTTCAGAATCTGAGATTCATGAAAACATAAAAAGTAGTCAGATTATCTATGGAATGCATTGCGGATTCAACTCGGAGAGTGTCTCCCTATAAACCCCTGCATATGCAAAGTTCACCTCCCCAACCATGCTGACCAGACCACACACAGAAATACATACCCCTTATGTCTCTATAACAGGCAGGCACACATTTCAAAACTGAAGTAGGAACATTAGAATCATATGAAATTCGTATTTGAACAAATAAACTAAGCAATTATGAGTGGCGTAATGTTTAGCTTCAAGGGTGGAGTGTTGGTAGTGCGACACAAAGCAAGTAGGCAGATTGTATTCCATGTAAAAGATCGAAACCTATGTAAAAGCTGGAAATGACACTTTCTTTCTATACAATGCAGTGTTCGTTACCCACACATGATGGAAGAGATCACATAGAGAAATACTATTCACTCATGTCTACGGTTCCAGTATTAGAAACAGGGTGGTCCACCCTAAAAGAATATTGACAACAAATATGACAAGGCAAGCATAGATGTAGTGAATCAATCATTTACTTGTGAGCTTACTAGGACAAGTATGCAGAATTGTAACTGCAGTAAGAGACCGTCCAAAATCTGAATGAAGAAGTTTGTCTAGCACTTATTATTTGCAACTAATCGACGTGAATAATTGGATATTATATCGAATGAGTAAGAAAGACAAGTAAAATTGTCAACAAACCTGGCTTCCAGTAGTAACCTTGGTCAATGTCACTATGACCAACAATCCAAAATGACTAGTTTCTGTTTCGAGGGCTGGAATTTTGAAAACCCTATGAACTTTAGAGGTACTAAAGATTACCGAAATACATCTGAACCATTAAGTGTAGGTAGCACTGAGCACACAACAAACCCTAATGATAGTCCTGCCTAATGAGTAATGAATCAATTAGAAAATGGGTGATGAGGAGTGGCTGCTGAGTGTTGAGGACATATCTCAGGATAAATCGGGTTGGCTTGGTGGGTGCTGCACGCCTGAGCCCTGAACGGACTGGGAAGGTAGGCACGGCGGCGCGCCCGGGCAGCGGTGACGTTGTTGGGCGAGCGGCTCCTGGCCTCCTATTAGTCCGGCGTCTCCTCCTAGAGTCATGCCGTCTGGGGACGGCAAGTCGCCGGCGAGGCAGGCGGCTGGGGGCGAGTAGAGATCGGAAGCGCGCATCAGAACAGAGGGGAATCGGGGCCTGGGATGACCCAAAATCCCAGGGTGGGCCGGCCCACCGTGGGCACCCTGTAGAGATACACACCCGAGCGGTGAACATGCATTTTCGAAACTAATTTAGGAACATTTAGCTGACCAATTAAACAACTTTGTTTTAATAATATCAGATTCGTATTTGAACAACTAAGCTTGTTTAGCTTGATGGGTGGAGCAGTGTTATTATGACACAAAGCACGTATTCTGATCGTATAGTGATCATAAAAGGGGGAAACTCTAAGCATATTTTTTTTAGCAAAAGTGGGTTTCCCCTCCGATTTCTATTAAAGAAACCACCACGGAACCAACATGATCAATTAAACCCTAAGCATGATCAATTAAATTGTATTATGGTTGTGCCATGGCAGATTTGAAGCTGCAAACCAGAGAAATGATATTTAGCCTCCATTGTTTGCTTCGAACTAAGAACTAAATTCTAAGAGCTGAAAAGAAAGTAGAGTAACCAAGTTAAGATCTATTTTCTGGTTGAGATCAAAAAGTTGAGGAGATATGAAGTACCACCTCTCTTGCGGCGCCCTGCAGGCATCGGGGGTGCGATGGCTGTCGGTGGCGTTGAAGCAGATTTGCGACGGTAGACGGGTGCATCGGGGGATAAGTCCCGTTGCGGTGGAAGAGAAGGTCGTGTGAGCGGCCCCGGCAAAGAGGACGATGGCGCCGATGAAGCGAGAGGACGCGATGCAAGGCTGTTGGTCCGTCGCCGTGGATGAGAAACGTCCATCTCTAGTAGTGGACGACGCGGTCTTGGTAGGCGCTCCGGCATGGTGGAGGACGGTGGCAATGGATGTGGTGGAGGACGGCGGCGATGGATGGGGTGGCGGACGGAGGCTGGTGTGGGGATGGGGTGTTCTAGCGCGGATGGTGTATGAATGGGAAAATGGAGGGAGAGGTACGGGGAACCATGTTTTTGGGACGCGCCTGTCTGAAATATGGGAAGTTACGAACTTAGCCCCCGTTTAAAATTTGGATGTCTCGTCGGTTGGGGATAGGACAGTAATCTCGCATCTCGCCATATTTGCCCAGAGCGATTTCGGGCGAGGAGAGGGTGGTTGGCGCCCATGGTTGGCGCCCACGGTGTATGAACGGGGCTGACAGGTAGGGCGGTTGTGTCACGTCTGAGTGAAGTTACAAACCTGCCCCTATTGAAAATATTTTCCTACATCGATTTTGGCCGATTCGAGTTTGTTTTGCCGCCCACCGTGTATGAATGGGGAATGGAGGGAGAAACAGAGGTCTTTCGGACGAGCTTGAATCAAATGAGTTTTGCCGCCCATGTATGACGCCCACCGTGTCGGAATGGGCTCAAAGGCGGTCGTGTCACGTCTAATTGAAGTTACTAACCTACCCCTATTTAGAGCAGTGGAAATCGGGCCGATGGATTGTCTGTGTAATGGGTAGAAAGTAATTTCCATCTCCCAAACACTTGGCTTCGGGCAGCCGACAGGGGAGTGGACATTTTGCTGCTTCCTTCGAATTTTGGGACAATAAGTATCCACGTTTACCCTGGCAACTAAATTCGAATCCATTTTGTATTCCTATATGAATCTTTATAAATCATTCTATGTGTTTTTATATATCTTCAAAAGGACGACAAAGATGTATTCCACTGTCATATATGAATATGGTTTACAAATGCCGATACTCAAATTCATAAACTAGAATCCAGTTTAAGGTGAATTCGAATATTTGGAACACATCATGTCCAACTCAAATGTCACACGCAGCATAATGTGTACTCCCATTTAGATATGTACACAAGCGATGTATCAAGATTCAAATACCGAGTCAATCAACCAAGAATGTATAGAACTAACAGACATATAAACACTTATAGAGTATATGGATCAATAATATCAACTAACACACATAAGCCAGGCCGCTGTACTTTTTTTTGGCTACAACAACATCCTTTTTTTAGCCAGCATCTTGGCCCTTTCCGATGCGTGCCACTTATGGTCCATCTATACCACTATTGTTGCTGAATGCACATTCAGTCCGATTGGCATATTTGTAGGTCTCGCACAGCAATCCAAATGAAATGTCTCCGAGTCTTATCAATTAATACAGACTTGTGCTCAAATAAAATTACAAACCAAAAAAACAATTATTACATGATCTCTAAAACAAATGGTTTGATTGATTACATGAATAGACAACACAAAGGTTATTCAACTATGGAAAGAACATTTCACCTATGATTTACCAAGTAGGAATTTAATTTCCTTTTTTCCTTCGGGACCTTAACAATCTGGTCAGTCTCAGCTTGCTTCGTTTTGAAATCCACCAAATATTTAATGGTTGTCTTGAGTACTGCTTGTGATTGTGCTGTTTGCTTCCTCAACATGTCAACTTCATCTCTAAGTGCAGAAGCAGAATCTCTTTCTACCACTAGTTTAGCCTCTAGAGCATCAGCAGTTGGCAATTCATAATGCACGATTGGGCCGGTGCCACTACTGTGGGATGATGCAACATCCATGGGGACCTCGCTCTTTGTTCTTGGGCTAACCTGTTTTTCCATTAAAGTTCTGATTGGATTCAGAAAAGTTGAAGTTAGCAAAACATCTCAACTAGTAGTTATAACAGCAAACCAGTTAAACAAACAAGGAATTAAAGAGTGTCAATTGGATGCTGAAAAGTAGTTATTAACATCATTGTAACCCATTGTTGTAGCAGCAAAGCAATTAAACAAACAAGTAGATATTTAAGTTAAGGCAAACAGGTAATTCTTAACAGTAAGTATCAAACACATAGATAGGCGCAGTCTAAAATATGATTAACAGGCTGTGCCATTATGTAATTAGTAGCAAACTAAATTAAGCCAAGCAACATAATTGAACAATTTTGCAATAAGTGGCTAACTAAAATTCCGAGAAGCAGGTAACTGGACTTACGCTAGTTCTTTGTACAGGCACACTGCAACTTCTTTTTCGCTTACAAGGTTGTACGAAGGAGTCCATGGCATCAATTGCTTGGTACGCAGTCCCAATACTTCTTTCTTCCCACACTGCATGGGTAAGTCGAATGGTTAATCTGGTAAGATGGTGCGTCCTTGATATGTTATATGAGGACGTGTAGTTAGACTAGTTGTAGCCAAACACATCACACTGGCTTTTACTATATATTTCATGCGATTACTTTTGGCATATCGAGATCTAAGCAATCTACAATAGGATGAAAAGACTAGCATCCTTCACATTATTAGCAAACTCAGTTCATAGAAACAAGCAATTCAACCATTTTGTGGGTAAATCAAAAGCGCCACTGGAATATTTTTCACTATCCAATCATACACGCAAAAAGGGGCGACACCACCATAGGGGCTGGTATGGGTGGCTGCCTCAGGTGGTTGGAAGTGTGCACCTAGTTTGAGTCGTCCAGGTTGGCCCACGCTAGTTTTGTTCGTCCCAACGCACGAGCAGGCAATGTAAAAAATGAAGAAAAATGTTTCAATTTGGATGGGCCAATAACATAAGTGCAAGGCAGGCCCTATAGCAGGCTCGCGGCCCAAACGAGAGCCTCCCATATCGATCGACAGCAGGAAAAATCTCAATTCATTCGCTCCAGCCTCCAGTCTGGTTCGCTCCTAACCTAGCCGCCGCTGGACAGACCGACACAGCACTTCCTCATGCCCTCGTTGGAGGGCGGTCACCGGGCTTCAAGAGAACGGAAGGACAAGAAAATGAAGATCCAACCCTGGGTGTAGCCTGCGTGGGAGGCAGCGGCGGCAGCACGGGCATGGCATCAAGCTTGCGCAAACGGGCAGTCGCAGCTTGCAAGAGTAGCATGCGCAACGAGCGGGTACTGATGAAGCTATGTACCTAGGGTAGGGGCATGAACCTGTCCAAAGAGCCCTACCCAAGGACATCCCTAGAAGAAGTCACCTTTCAATCGACTTGAAGGTATCCCACTTGACCAAGAAGCTATCACTCGACCATGAAGCCAACCACTCGACTGCCAGGAGACCTAAAGTCACTCCGCAGGCAAACGGTCGGTTATTAAGTAGTCTATATGGTCATTATAGCACTTTATTAGGGGCGTTACCAGTAACGCCCAACCTTAAATGTACCTTAAACCCTGCATCACTGAGGGTAGGAGAGGGCCGGCGAACTCTATATAAGCCACCCCCCTCCTCAGTATGAAGGGTTCGCACCCCTGTTATTCAAACACACATAATCCAATCGACCGCCTCCGGGCACCGAGACGTAGGGCTGTTACTTCCTCCGAGAAGGGCCTGAACTCATAATCCTCGTGTGTTTACAACTTACCAATAGCTGAGATCTAGCCTCTCCATGCACACCCCCCTACATCATTGTCAGAGTTAGAACCACGACAGTTGGCGCCCACCGTGGGGCAGGAATCTTAGCGCCTGATTGGAGAAGTTGCGATTTTTCCGGTCCCTTTGATCATGGTTTCGTGCGGAGTTTTGGTGGAGGGCCGCGAGATCCGCCTCGGCGCGCTCACGTTCACCATCGACGACTCCGCCTGGCTTCAGGAGGCACCACTCGACATCGACGCGCTCCCCGTCCGCGGTGCGACGCACTTCCGCGCATGCATTCGTGGCGTCCTCCTGCGGCAGTCGTCGACCCAGTATCGGTCGGCCCCCGTGTCGTCTCCCCGCTCTGTCTCCCACCGGCGCAAGCGCTCTGGTCGGTTGAGACTTCAGAGGTGGGTGAGGCATGCCGTGGATCGCCAGTCGGCCGCCCCACAAGTCGCGGCAATCGAGCCCGACGAATCCCTCTGCGACCTGTTCGACTGGCTCCGCGGAGACCGCATCTGAATGCGACAGCAGCGACCCAGCGGCTGAGGTTTTGGCGGTCGATGGAACGCACAGTCCTCCCGGTTTCCCTCGTGCTGATGGAGGCGCGGGTGGGGGCGACCCGTCGCATCCCCACGATGAGTATCTCCCCGAACCTCTCACGTCATTGCAGCGAGAGGAGCTTCGCCGCCGGAACATGGATGCACTCCTCACCCCTATCGTCGGAGAGACCCCCGAGGCCCGGGCCTTGGAGGACGCGCGCTTGGCTAACTTGGCCGAGCGCACTCGACTGGAGAATCTCCAGCGAGCACTCGACGAGCAAGCGCATCAGCGGGCTCCCGAGTCTAGTCGATGTCAGCTCTTCCCGTCGATGCAGGTATACCGAACCCCAGTTCAGAATTTGGCCGCCGCGGCCCGTATAGCACAATCGATTCAGCCCTCCCAGTCGGAGGCTGGCAGGGGCTTGTTGTAGATCAGAGCATTGCTCCAGGCGGCTGGAAACCAGAATTCCGCTATTTCTCAGTCGCGGAATAGGATCCACAGTCGATCCGTTGCAACAGATACAGTCCAGTCGGCTCACAGCCCGAGATCGCCCCCGAGGCGTGAGGGACGTGGTGACCGGCATGATCAGTACAGAAGGAATGAACAGTATGATCACCGATCCGATCGTGATGATCGACGTCGAATGCTAACCCCTCCCCCGAGGAGTGGGTCATATGCACCTCGACATCGAGATGACAGGCGCCCTCATAGTGTTGGGCAGAGGAATCCAGTCGACCCCAGGGACCCAGGCTTTGACGCGAGATCTATCCTTGTTCAAGGTTTGGTTGACAGAACAGAGCTCATCGGGAAGGCCTCAACAAAGATGCGCCTGCCGGCAGCAGAGTACTTCGGGGCCAGAGTGTTTCAGTCGAGCCATCAGAGCCGCAGTGATTCCTTGCAACTTCAGGTTGGCGACTGGAGTCAGCAAGTTCACCGGTGAGTCTAAGCCTGACACTTGGCTCGAAGATTACCGAGTGGCTGTACAGATTGGCGGTGGCAATGATGAGGTGGCCATGAAGCATTTGCCTCTCATGTTAGAGGGCTCAGCCAGAGCGTGGCTAAATCAGTTGGCACCCAGCAGCATCTACACTTGGGAGGACCTCTCCCGAGTGTTTGTCACAACCTTTGAGGGAACATGCAAGCGACCCGCAGGCCTTACAGAATTGCGTTCTTGCGTACAGAAACCGAATGAGACTCTGAGGGATTACATCCAGAGGTGGATCATGTTGCATCACACAGTTGAGAATGTGCCCGACCATCAAGCAGTTTGTGCCTTTAAAGAAGGCGTTAAATACAGAGAGTTGAATCTGAAGTTCGGTCGAACTGGAGAGATGTCTCTGAACCGGATGATGGAGATTGCCACCAAATACGCTAATGGTGAAGACGAAGATCGTCTCCGGAGTGGCAAGCACAAGGCAGTCGCCCAAGAAACCGGAGGAAACTCCAGTCGGAAACAGAAGCGGAAGGCCGAGCCAGCCGCCCCTAGGGAGGCCCTGGCCGTAACCCAGGGAAATTTCAAGGGAAAACCCAAAGGCCCCTGGAAGCCCAAGAAAGTGAAGGATGAAGATGGAAATGATGTTTTGGATCTGCCATGTCACATCCACACCAAGAAAGATGAAGAGGGTAACCTTATTTACCCAAAGCATACCACTCGACAGTGCCGGCTCCTGATCCAGCAGTTTCAGGGCAAGCAGTCCAAAGACAAGGAAAAAGAACCAGACAGAGTTGAGCACAAAGAAGATAGTGACGATGGATACCCCCAAATCAATTCCACCCTGATGATTTTTGCTGATGTCGAAAGCAAAAGTCGACTGAAAGTCATTAACCGTGAGGTGAATATGGTTGCTCCGGCAACACCCAGTTATCTGAAGTGGTCTCAGACTGCCATCACATTCGACCAGTCTGATCACCCTACACACATTGCCACCCCTGGGAGGCAAGCTTTGGTGGTCGACCCAGTTGTCGAAGGCACTCGACTGACCAAAGTCCTGATGGATGGTGGCAGTGGCCTGAACATATTGTATGCTGAAACATTGAAAGCATTGGGCATTCCGATGTCCAGGCTCAGTACCAGTAACATGAGCTTCCACGGAGTCATTCCTGGGAAGAAAGCCGAATCACTCGGCCAGATCACTCTTGATGTGGTTTTCAGTGATTCAAAGAATTACCGCAAGGAAAAGTTGACATTCGAGGTTGTGGACTTCCAAAGTGCTTATCATGCCATTTTGGGCAGGCCAGCTTACGCACGCTTCATGGCTCAACCATGTTATGTGTATCTCAAATTGAAGATGCCTGGTCCCAAAGGTGTGATCACTGTTACAGGCAATCGGAAGAAGGCAGAAGAGTGTTTTCAGAAAGGCTCAAAGATTGCAGATGCTCAGATGTCAGTAGTCGAACTGCAAGAGTACCAGAAGACTGCTGATCCGAGTGAATTGCTGCGAGCCAAGAAGCCAGCTTCAGAATCAGCTTTTCAGTCGTCCGGTGAAACTAAGCCAGTTCACATTCACCCGACCGACCCCGATGCTGCTCGACTCACATCTCAACGACGCTCGACTCCAAATAGGAAGAAGCGCTCATCCAGTTCCTCCGTGAGAACTGGGACGTCTTCGCATGGAAGCCTTCTGACATGCCTGGAGTTCCCAGGGGGCTGGCTGAGCACCGTCTATGAGTCGACCCGAAGTTCAAGCCTGTGAAAGAACATCTTCGACGGTCCGCCGTCCAGAAGAGGAAAGCTATTGGCGAGGAGGTGGCTCGGCTCTTAGCAGCGGAGTTCATCCGAGAGATTTACCACTCCGAGTGGCTCGCCAATGTTGTCATGGTCCCCAAGAAGGACAAGTCACTTCGCATGTGCATTGACTTTAAACATATCAATCGGGCCTGCCCGAAAGATCATTTCCCTCTCCCCCGCATCGACCAGGTAGTTGACTCGACCACGGGGTGTGAGCGTTTGTCTTTTCTAGATGCTTATTCAGGGTACCATCATATCCGTCTGTATGGACCCGACGAGATCAAAACGGCTTTCATCACCCCATTCGGGTGCTTCTGTTACATCACCATGCCCTTCGGCCTCAAGAATGCTGGAGCCACGTTCATGAGGATGATTCAGAAGTGTTTGCTCACTCAGGTCAGTCGGAACGTAGAAGCATACATGGATGATATTGTGGTTAAGTCACGGAAAGGTTCCGACCTACTGACTAAACTTGCCGAAACCTTTGCTAACCTCAGGAGATATGATATCAAGCTCAATCCATCAAAGTGCACATTCGGAGTTCCAGGTGGAAAGTTACTCGGTTTCCTCGTTTCCGAACAAGGAATCGACGCCAATCCCGAGAAAATTGGCACCATACTCCGGATGAAGCGCCATGTGCGTGTACATGATGTCCAGAAGCTTACATGTTGCTTGGCCGCTCTAAGTCGATTCATTTCTCATCTCAGTGAAAAGGCGTTGCCTCTTTACCGACTGATGAAGAAGTCTGACAAGTTCGAGTGGACTCCAGAAGCTGATGCAGCGTTCACAGAGCTCAAAGCTCTGCTCTCCACCCAGCCGGTGCTTGCTGCCCCAATCAGTAAAGAGCCTTTGCTGCTTTACATTGCGGCCACAGGACAAGTTGTCAGTACAGTACTTACGGTCGAGCGGGAAGAAGAAGGAAAGGCCTTCAGAGTTCAGCGCCCGGTATATTATGTGTCTGATGTTTTGAAGCAAAGATATCCCCATTACCAGAAGCTTGTATATGGGATTTACATGACCACGAAGAAGGTTGCACACTACTTCTCTGACCATTCCATTACAGTCGTCAGCGATGCTCCACTATCAGAGATTTTGCACAACAGAGATGCAACTGGTCGAGTGGCGAAGTGGGCGATTGAACTCCTTCCCCTAGATATCAAGTTTGAAGCAAAGAAGGCTATCAGGTCCCAAGCAATTGCAGATTTCATCGCCGAGTGGATTGAACAGCAGCTTCCGACTCAAGTTCACTCGGAGCACTGGACCATGTTCTTCGATGGATCTAAGATGCTGAATGGTTCTGGTGCTGGTGTAGTATTGGTCTCCCCCCGAGGAGATAAGCTCAAATATGTTCTCCAGATTCACTTCGATTCCTCCAATAATGAAGCAGAATATGAAGCACTCTTGTATGGGTTGCGCATGGCCATTTCACTCGGCGTCCGGCGCCTCATGGTCGACGGCGACTCAAATTTGGTGGTTAATCAGGTGATGAAGGAGTGGGACGTCAGAAGCCCAGCTATGACTGGCTACTGCAACACAGTAAGAAAGCTAGAAAAGAAATTCGAGGGGCTAGAGCTTCATCACATCCCCCGACTTAAAAATCAAGTAGCTGATGATCTGGCAAAGATAGGCTCCAAGAGAGAAGCCATTCCCAACAATGTGTTTTTGGAGCACATCCGCTCGCCGTCGGTCCAGGAGGATCCTTTTACAGAAGAAGCCCCGCAACCGAAAAGTGCCACAGATCCGACTGAAGTTGAAATTCCTGCTTTGGTCGACCTAGTCATGGAGGTCTTGGCTATCACTCCCGACTGGACGACACCATACATCGTGTATATCTTGAGGAAAGAACTTCCAGAGGACGAAGAAGAGGCTCGACTGATCGTCCGCCGATCTAAAGCTTTCACAGTCATAAAAGGACAGTTGTATAGAGAAAGCGCAACTGGAATCGGTCAGAAGTGCATAACGCCAGAAGAAGGTCAGATGATCCTTGATGATATCCACTCGGGGACCTATGGTCACCATGCGTCCTCTCAGACCATTGTGGCCAAAGCATACCGAGCGGGTTTTTTCTGGCCTAGGGCAAACGAAATGGCGAAAGAGATAGTCGACAAGTGTGAAAGCTGCCAGTTCTACTCCAACATGTCGCACAAGCCAGCATCAGCTCTGAGGACCATTCCACTCGTCTGGCCCTTCGCTGTTTGGGGACTAGACATGGTTGGTCCACTGAGAACAGGCAGGAGCGGACTCACACATGTGCTTGTGGCAGTCGACAAGTTTACCAAATGGATTGAAGCCAAGCCTATCAAAAATCTTGATGCTAGCACTGCTATCAGTTTCGTCAGAGAGTTGATATTCAGATATGGGGTCCCGCATAGCATCATCACTGACAATGGGTCAAACTTCGATTCAGAAAAGTTCAGAGCTTTTTGCGCCTCTCAAGGCACACGAGTCGACTACGCGTCGGTCGCGCATCCCCAGTCGAATGGACAAGCTGAAAGAGCAAATGGTCTAATTCTCAAAGGACTGAAGCCTCGACTGATGCGTGATCTCAAGCACGCAGTAGGTGCTTGGGTCGACGAGCTTCCGTCAGTTTTGTGGGGACCGAGGACCACCCCGAACCGGTCGACTGGAAGAACGCCATTCTTTCTGGTTTACGGAGCCGAAGCCGTCCTGCCGAGCGATCTACTTCACAACGCCCCCAGAGTCGAGCTTTATAACGAAGACGAAGCAGAGCAAGCCCGACAAGACGCAGTCGACCTCCTAGAGGAGGAAAGGGAAATGGCTATGATCAGATCGACCATCTATCAGCAAGACTTGTGTCGATTCCATGCCAGAAATGTGAAGAGCCGAGCCTCCCAAGAAGGAGATTTGGTCCTCCGAGTGGATCAGCAGAAACCACACAAACTTGCTCTGACTTGGGAAGGCCCCTTCATCGTCACCAGAGTCCTCCACAATGGAGCATATCACCTCTACAACTTTGATCGCCAGATCGACGAGCCACGAGCTTGGAATGCGGAACTGCTCCGCCCCTTTTACACTTGAGTTCTCCCTTGGACGAGATGTAATAAGGAAAAAATTTATGCAGTACATTTTTATCAAAGACAAGAGTGTTCCAATAATTGCTGTCACTTTTGTTTGCATTCGAAATCCCCCAGTGGGTGGCTTAGCTGCGAATCCGTTTCGCCTAAGTTTGAAAAATCCTACCGAGTGGAGAGCCAGACTCCCACTCGGGGGCTTAGCTGTAGCCCAGTGCTTGCCTAAGTGTTCAAAAATCCTACTGAGTGAGAGCAAACCTCCCACTCGGGGGCTTAGCTGCAGTCCAGTACTCGCCTAAGTTCTCCCACTTAGAGACTTAGCTGCAGTCAGGCACTCGCCTAAGTTTGAAAAATCCTACCGAGTGGAGAGCAATGCTCCCACTCGGGGGCTTAGCTGCAGTCCAGTACTCGCCTAAGTTCTCCCACTTAGAGACTTAGCTGCAGTCAGGCACTCGCCTAAGTTTGAAAAATCCTACCGAGTGGAGAGCAATCCTCCCACTCGGGGGCTTAGCTGCAGCCCAGTACTCGCCTAAGTTCTCCCACTCGGGGGCTTAGCTGCAGTCCAGCACTCGCCTAAGTTTGAAAAATCCTACCGAGTGGAGAGCCAGACTCCCACTCCGGGGCTTAGCTGCAGCCCAGTGCTTGCCTAAGTGTTCAAAAACCCTATCGAGTGAGAGCAAACCTCCCACTCGGGGACTTAGTTGCAGCCCAGTGCTCGCCTAAGTATAGGACACAGCCCAATCCGCAAGGACGACAAGGCACAAGTCGACTGCTACCTTCTCCTTCGGAGTTGCGCCGCAAATACAAGGTTATTCCGGGTGAAGATCGAATTCCACTCGACGGATCAAACCATGAAGATATTCAAAGAGAAATCAAGTTCAGATAAAGCCTACAAGGTCCCAGACCTCAGATCAAAGTACTCGAGCCCTCGGCTCGGCAGAGTTTAACGGTTATAAATCCACTCGGCATTCCGAGGCAAATTTAAAGTGAAGCATAAAAGTTTTTCATTCCTCAGGAGGAGGACTGGAAGGGGCGACGAACTCGTCCAACTCGATCCCGTCTGCAATACGGGTGGCAGCAGCGAGGAAGGTCTCCATGAAGTCTTGAAAGTTGTGCTTCTGGTATTGGCAACTTGGAGGGCAGCCAGCTTTTCTTCTCGCGCCTCCTTGCAATGGACGCGGACCAGAGACAGAGCGACGTCAGCACCACATCTAGCAGAAGATTTCTTCCATTCCGCCACTCGACCTGGGACTTCATTAAGTCAAGCCATCAGGGACTCAAGGTCGTTTTGAAGCGTCGTCCCAGGCCAGAGTGATGTGTTGATCCGCGACATCGCAACCTTCAGTCGAGCAAGATAGTCAACCACGCTGGCAATACGAGACTCCAGACGGAGCACGTTCATTGCAGCCTCGTCCTTCACAAGGGAGTTAGCAGGGTCCAAGCCTGGCTCCACTCGACTGGTCTCCTCTTCAAAATTCTGACAGAATTCTGCAAACACGATTCAAGAATAAGACAGTGACCCTACACAGACTTGGTAACTGCAAGACAGTCGGGGCAGAGTAATTACCTTCGAGCACGACGAACAGCTTCTTGGCGAGTCCATCGAGATAAGCCTCCAGATCGTTCCTCTTCCCCGCTAGCTCACCTGCCTTGTCGTGCAGAGCCATGTTGTCATTTTTCAGTCGGCTGACCTCTTGATTGGCTACCTCGAGAGCAGCTTTCAGTCTGGAGTTCTCCTGCTCAAGAGCTCCAACCGAGGCCATTTTCTCTTCAGCAAGCCTCGTTTTATCCAAGACCTCCTTCTGTGCCTCTGCAAGATCTTGATCCTTCTTCTCCAGAGCTTCCTCCAGTTTATCTGCGGCGCGTCGAGTGAAATCAACGTCAAGAATGGACAAGAAAGAAAAGCCACTCGTCAAGAATGGAGAACCTCACCAGCCATACCTTTTGCTTCTTCTTGCGCCTTCTTCAAATTCTCCTGAGCAAGCTTCAAGTTAAGGTTGAGCTGGATCTGCTGATTCTCCAACTCATTATAGCGAGCTACAAGTTCGCAGGATTTCAGTAAAAAGAGAAATCAGTCGACAGACGTCCAAAATAAGTTGCTTCCGAGTAACTAAGGGACAATGATGACGTTTCTAAGACTACAGCCGAATCAAGAACATTTGACAGTAGTCTCGGGGACTACCCCCAGTGGGTGCACTCAGCGTGCCCCCACTGTAAAAAACAAAGTCAACTGCCCGCAGTCGACCGGATACAGTTCCATTCGACATGGCCTGACCAGACCGAGTGAAGAAATACAGCTACATCAACATAATATAAAGACTACAGTCGACTGCCAGCAGTCCACCGTAGTCTCGGGGACTACACCCAGTGGGTGCACTCAGCGTGCCCCCACTTGTCCAAGATTTGGCAGACACACCCAGTGGGTGTACAGATACAAAGATCTTCGGAAAAGAGATTCCTCAAACAGCATATCATAACAGACCAAGTGTTGAGTTGACTGACCTGGACGTTGCTCTGAAGAGCCGAGCTCGCGTCATAAGCTGCTTGGCTGGCCTCCCGAGCCACCTTCACTTGCTCCATCATGATCCCCGCCTGGCGTATAGCCTCTTTTGTGGCAGCCGCTTGGTCCTCAGGGACAGGGTACGCGGCAAAAAGTGAAGGCGGATCCGCAGTCGACGTCGAAGGCTGCACACTTGTCAGAGGAATGGTGAAAGTCGCAGAAGCCCGAGCGGTGTCACCACCATCCCGAGCTACGGCCTCAGACGCCGGAGCAGATTGGGGGTCTTGTCAGCCGACGCCCTCTTGTTCCTCCTCACTCTCAGCGGTTCGTTGTCGTCGTCATCCGGGAGGTCGATAACATGAGGAGGGGCTACAAGGGAAACATTCAATCGGCCAGAGTTGCAATAAATGTTCAGTCGACTCAAAGCGGAACGTCAGTAATCGTACCAGGGTTGGAGGTAACAGCATCCTCCATCTCTTGGTCGTCGTCCTTGGCGGAGATCTCAGAAGTAGCAACAATGCAAGTCTCGAAAGTCAGTCAGTTGGCTCAATGAATCGACCAAGGATCTGTCCACGGTCGACAAAGGAAAACAAGTTTTATTATTACCCAGAAATGGTGGGGACGGCCATCTTAATCTTGGGCAGAGCCTTGGGCGGCTTGGACGGCGTCGCGCGTGGGTTCTTGGGAGCCTTTCCAATCGGCGTAGGAGAAGAGGTCCGAGGGCGTTTCGACGACTGCCCAACAGGAGCAGTCGCCCTACCACGCTCCCGCGCTGGGTCGTGTGCGAGCTTGGATCGCCCCTCCGGGCGGGGGGGTTCAACCTCCTCCTCCTCCTCTTCGCTAGAGTCGACGTCGTCGCCTCCCTCTCCTTCACCGTCGGACTCCCACTCGCCTTGATCGTCTCCGCTCTCACCTCCGCTCGCCTCCCCTTCCTCAGTTGGCCCCGGTGCCCCGTTGGGCGTCGAGTACATCTCGGTAGTCGCCTGGAAAACAACAGACAAGACGAAAGTCAATCGACCTACTCAAAGAAGACCAATGAAGAAAACAAGGTCTCAGTCAGGAGCATAAAGACATACCTGGTCCACGTCATACGAGTTGTCGAGTGGAATTACCCTCCTGGCTCCTCGGGGGTTGTCTTTGTTCCCTGTGATGCTCGACAGCCACCCCTCCAGCATCTCGTCAGTAACCTCCTCCGGGTGGACCCGAGTGGTGTCGTCGAGACCCGAGTACAGCCACATCGGGTGGTCACGAGCCTGGAGTGGTTGGATGCGCCTCCGGAGGAAGACATCCAGCAAGTCCATACCAGTCACGCCCTCACGGACAAGCTCAACCACTCGACCAGCCAGTACTTTGACTTGGGCCTTTTCCTCCGGCGTCACTTTCAGAGAAGCAGGTTTTTTAGCTCGGTCGAGAGAGAAAGGGGGAAGTCCGGTCGACTGCCCTGGGGTCGCCTGGTCTTGACAGTAAAACCAGGTCGCCTGCCAACCGCGGACCGACTCCGGGAAAATAATAGATGGAAAACAACTCTTTCCCCTCGTCTGGATCGCCAGGCCACCGCACAGCTGAATCACCTGCGTCCTTTCGTCACTCGACTTGGCCTTCTTGACCGATTGAGAACGGCAGGTAAAGATGTGCTTGAAGAGTCCACAACGGGGGCGGCAACCCAAGAAACCCTCACACATGGAAATGAAAGCGGCAAGATATACGATGTAGTTGGGAGTGAAGTGGTGGAGCTGCGCTCCGAAGAAGTTCAGAAAGCTCCGGAAAAAAAGATGGGGCGGCAGAGAAAACCCTCGGTCGATATGGGTGGCTAGGAGCACACACTCACCGTCGCGAGGCTGAGGTTCGATCTCTCTCCCCGGGAGACGCGCAGCTTCGTGGGGAATGACTCCCCCCTCGACCATGTCGTCGAGATCTTCTTGCCGGATCACCGACGGCATCCAGTCGCCCTGGATCCAGCCGCGGGGCAGAGCAGACCTTGAGGAAGATCCGCCCCGAGCAGATCTCTTCCCTTTCCCCTGTGCCGCTGCCTTCTTCACGCGCTCCAGAGCAGATGTCTTGTCCTTCGCCATTGTCGCCGGAAAATCTCGCACGGGTCTGCGGCGCTAGGGTGAGAGCGGAGGTGGCGGAGGAGCTTGAGAAGGGAGAGAGGAAGAAGAGAGCACACTGTTTGGAAACCCTGAGCCGGCTACTTATAAGAGGCCGCTCCCGAGTGGCTGACTGGTAGGCCCAGGCAATCCAGTCAAATCCCGCAGCAGACGCGCGCGCAGTATGTGGTGAAAAAGGTGGCGCAGAAATCGAGGAGCTTCCGCTTTATCACTTCCGATTACTGCGGCCGCTCCCGTCCCGCGCGCTTCCCGAAATTCGAATCCCACGACATCCGCGGGCTGCAAAACAACTTGTCAAAACAGAAGACCCCGCTCGCGCCGACACTCGGTATGTCGCAAGTAAAGAAATTCACTCGACGAAAGGCCTGGAATGGATCAAGGCGACTGAAAGAGGTTGATGAAGTCATCCGTGAAGATTGACCCAAAACGAGGCACTCACGTAGCCCAAAGAACCAGTCGAAAGGATCTCCAACTCTTTCCCCACTCAAGCCTCGATCCATTCAGGGGCTAATGATGAAGCTATGTACCTAGGGTAGGGGCACGGACCTGTCCAAAGAGCCCTACCCAAGGACATCCCTAGAAGAAGTCACCTTTCAATTGACTTGAAGGTATCCCACTCGACGGATTCAAGACACTCGACCAAGAAGCTATCACTCGACCATGAAGCCAACCACTCGACTGCCAGGAGACCTAAAGTCACTCCACAGGCAAACGGTCGGTTATTAAGTAGTCTATATGGTCATTGTAGCACTTTATTAGGGGCGTTACCAGTAACGCCCAACCTTAAATGTACCTTAAACCCTGCATCACTGAGGGCAGGAGAGGGCCGGCGAACTCTATATAAGCCACCCCCTCCTCAGTATGAAGGGTTCGCACCCCTGTTATTCATACACACATAATCCAATCGACCGCCTCCGGGCACCGAGACGTAGGGCTGTTACTTCCTCCGAGAAGGGCCTGAACTCGTAATCCTCGTGTGTTTACAACTTCCCAATAGCTGAGATCTAGCCTCTCCATACACACCCCCCTACATCACTGTCAGAGTTAGAACCACGACAGGTACATCACATCCCTGATTATATCTAATTCAACTCTTCAATTTCTGGCCAATAGTTAAACCTGACGGTGTTGTAAAACTGCTTGTATGTAGGGAATCTATGAGAAAATGAAACCAATTTCTACTTATTTTATAACTCCCCCAATCAATACTGAACTAACTGAATCTGATGTATCTAATCAAGTTTCCGGTGCAAACATACAAGCTCATGTTGTTCTTGAGCCTGAAGTGTCTAATGAACAGACTGCTAATGAAGGATTTGATGCAAACATTTTACATGCTCCTGGTGATGAACATATAGTGTCCAATGAGGGATCTAATGCAAGCATTTCGCAAGCTCATTGAAGGATTTAGTGTCTAATGATGATCTACTATGTTGAGAGAGACAGAGATTTGCAGGCATTGATGACAAGCAAATTATAGTGCATTTTCATAGCTTGAGGAAACGTCGAGGCCGTCTACCAGAAAGTCCCCGTATCATGACAACATAGCATAAATACTTTTCTAATCTGTTGTTTGAAACTATTGGCATACTTGTGCAGGATAGATATATTGATATGCAGTTTGCGCACTGGTTATACATGCAATTACACTTCGATATTTTCAGCCAGAGAACGAATAATTCAAGCAGGTACAGACCATGTTTGTAGTCCTTGTACACCATGTTACATTTTGTGTTTTTTGGTGCTTGCATCATTTAGTGTTTATAATCTGAACTACTTTGGATCATTAGCTGGTTTTCAAAGTGCATGTAGCTTCACATTTCTCAAGTTATGTTGATTTCCGGAGTGCAAGTGCCTTCGTATTTTTTAAGTTAAATGTTCGCCCCTGGTAACTTGAATTCGTGGATCAGCCACTGCACACAAATCATACACGAATGCCAGTATGAATTAAATGAAATGCAGGGACCTATGCTAGCTCGTTGTACAAGCTCACTGCAGCTCTACTTGCGCTTGGGATGTTCCATGTACAAGTCCATGTTACCACTTGCTTGGATGTGCAGGCCTTGTGCTCCTTCCATCCACCTCTGCATTTTTGACACGGCGAATGGTTGATCAAATAAGAGGAATCGACCTTGATGTTGTACCATAGGACATATACTTACAAGGTTATACGGGTGTGCAGGATGTGTACCAGATCCCGTAGCGCCGTCATGCTTCGCTAAAAATGGATTTGCCTGTTTCAGATGATATCTCCAGAAGAAATAAGAGTTAAAGTCAGAGTTGCATAGGCGTGTAAGCTAAGAGAGCAGTGAAAGGATATCCAAACATCGTCGAAACAGTGCACAAGGGAGTGATGTGTGGATACCTAGTTCGGGCCGGCGTTTGGGCATGCTTGCCTAGCTAGAGTGCGGGTCACTTCAGATCCATTGAGGGTGATGCGCTGGCGTTGGCTGGCCGCGCACGGATGTAGATCTTGAGTGGCAGCGGAGCACTACGATGCAGTGGACGAGACCGCTGGTGAAGCCCCAACGGCCTCGGGGGGCGGAGGTGCAATGATGTGCTCGGTGAAGTAGCCCCGGTGAGCTGGGAGACGGCGTCGGTGAAGCGCACCTGATGCGGTGGAACTTAGTGTCTGTGAGGCACGTCGATTGCGGCGGCCGACGTTGTCGGTGGACCACCCGGTGCGGTGGACGAGGGCGTAGATGAGGTAGCTCCGGTGCGGTAGTGAAGCGCGACCGTCGTCTTCGTCGTCGTTGTCGTTCGGCACAGAGGTGGGGAACGGTGGGGAAAGAGACGAGATGAGGGGCGATTCGAGGGTTGGCGGTGAATTAGGGATTTGAGCAATCTGGGGACGGAAGGGGACAGTGGAGAAGAGAGATTTTGCAGGGCTGGAATTGGGGCCGCCAGATATTTCAATCCAAAACGTGGAAGCGCGAACTTATATTGTCGTCATGGCGCCGAAGCATAGTCCTGTTGGGGTGGTCGCGTGTGTCGGACGGACGCGTAGCACCCAGCCACCCACCCCCCCCCCCCCCAAAAAAGACAACGACAATATAAGTTCGCGCTTCCATGTTTCGGACTATGCTTCAGTGCCTTAAGGCACATGCCTTTGTGTCCATGACATGTGGGTCCAACAGGTGGCTGGCCCACATGTTAGTGACACAAAGGCAGTTGCCTTTAACGCACCGAAGCAGCGTCCACCCCAACACGACCCTGGTCTGCCTGGTGCGCCTACATTTGAGAATGCAAACGAATCTTCTTTCATTTCCCAACGAATCTGTATGTATTACCATGCCCGTGTTTTCCTTGCAAGAATTATTCATTCGAAACGAGATACTCCATCCGTTCACTTTTGTAAGTCGTTTCAGACAACTCAAAATGAACTGTTTTGCACATTGTCTGAAATGTCTTCAAGGTCTTATAAAAGTGAACAGAGGGAGTACTATAAATTAACTAATGAGGAGTTATTTGAAAAAAAATTCGAAACGGTACCCACGCTAACGTGGATTAGAGTGTGTCTCACATAATTAGTTATTTGAATTAGAGTGTGTGTCACGTAGTTAGTTATTTGAATTAGAGTGTGTGTCACGTAGCGATCTCCAATTCTAACGTGGATTTCACATTTCACTGTATCCACGCTACAAATTCATATGTATATGATGAACACCATGGTAGTGAGAAAACTTTTGGATGGATTCAAACATATGACCTGCAAAATAGCACAACAAACTGAGTCAATGTCAACTTTTCAAAACTTAGTATGGCACGAATTCGAAATAATTACCCGTATGCCTGGTCCTCGGTTCAAATCTTACAATGTACACCGAATTGAAACATCGATATTAAGTCTCGTACTATGTACATTAAAATGTTTTTTTTAGCCCCCCCCCCCCCGCACAAACGCTACATACTTCCTGTATCGGTCAATATTCCTCTCCTAACCACCTTAGGAAGCTATCGGTTTCCAACACACGTTCATTCTTTCTCTCCATGTTTCGATCTCTAAGTCTCTCAACTACACAACCCCTTTTTCCACTTTGTTACCAAATGTATTTACCTCACACACCCGCCATTGCATCCCATGCCGAGATCTCTCTCTCTCCCCCCTCTCCCTCTCACCCTCTCGCGCTAAATACATGCATTGCCTATCTAGCCCCCCAACCTCTCATGCGCACGCATGAACGTTGTATATCTAGGTCACTCCCTTCAGACTGTCTCACTCTTTCTTCCGCACGGCGGGCCACATTCGCTCAATCTCGCTCTCTTTATCTGATTCTCGTTTAACCTCATTTTCTTTCACACACAAATGATATATCTCCCTGTTCGGGCCTTGATCGACACACTCTATACTCTCTCACGCAGATTGTCTATCTAGGTCAGTCCATCCAAGCCGCCGCCACTCTTTCGACCTCATGGTGGGCAACGCTCACTCAATCTCTCTCTCTCTCTCTGTATGTCTCGATTGACCTCGCTCTTTCTCGGATAAAAACGATATATCACCTTGTTTGAGCCCAATTCGACCTATTCACATTGTATACTCTCTCACGCACATCGTCTATCTAGGTCACTCTCTCCAACCCGTCTCACTCTTTCGATCGCACGGCGACCCTATGTGATCGGTTGACCTTGCTTCCTCCCACGCACAAAATATATCTACACGTCTGTGACTGGATCATCTCTCAAGCTCTATCTTACAACCCTCACCCTTGCCAAAAAGCTCAATCGGACAATATCTCTCCAGAGCATATATATTTGTTCAATGAATGTCGGACCACACTCACTTTGTCTCTCTATCTATATGTCTCTCGATTGACCCCACTTTCTCACACCGTATCTTCCACGCGTTGAAGCTACTACCTCTCCATCCCTCACAAAGCTGGAGCTATTTACATTGCGTGGGGCACTCCAACCTTGGATTAATTTGTGTAGGCATTTGTTCCGGTCGGTTTAGATTATATTTTCGTAGCATTCGGCCCACAACTACTCCAAACATCGTTGCAACCCACGCAATTCCCCTAGTTGATTTCCATCTGGCTCGGTCATCACTCTCTCACACGTCCTTTCTTGCCTTCAACGTCGCACCATGGTATTATTGAAAAAACTATGTTGTTCTCTTTAATTATTATAAATAAGCTACAAAACTACACACCGATAGTCCACTTGGAATGGAACAAATTTCGGCCCACAAATTAAAGTGCTACAAACTACACACCGAGGGGCCCACATGTCATGAAACAAATTTGGACCCATATACAGATTAAAAAATAAAGGACGAGGATCGAACATGCGACCGGGCCTTCAAGCCGCACGTCAATAGGCAACATACATAGAATAGCAATGTTTGTTGCACCCCCTTTGTTCACATAATGTTTTTATATTACCACAGCCTAATTAATGGATAACATGTAATATTATTTTTAGTACTATTCTCCTTCACTTACTGGTGGGTTCCATGTGTGCTCTCTCTCTCCTCCCCTTCTGCGTTTAGATGCACGGGCAAACAGGGAGAACTCGCGGGCGATGTTGCCCTTGACCATATTTGGACGCGTTCACAAGTCACGGCACCCGTTTCACGTACTAGCAGCACTAGTCAGTGTGTACGTGCAATGCACATTAATTTGGAAGTATATTAAGTGCATGCGGATATTAACTACTAGGATATTATTTGCGTGTTGTCATGTGATTAGCACTATTTTTGGCATGAAATTAACTGCACGCTAAACGTGTTGAGCGCTCGACATTGAAGCAGTCTAGGTCGTTGGATGACAAGGAATACATGTGGCTTGATGACGTTTTATAGTTAATTTGATACGGCTCTAGCAGAACATTCAATCGATCAAACCATACATTTCGTTCAGTCTGACTCCGACTTCAAATTATACGACGATCGATATAAAATAAACGGAAATGATAAACGTTCGGATTTTAAGCATGGCAATCCGAACGTTTTTCATGGCAAATTTAGATTACGTGGCGGCGGCGGCGTCTCGCGGTGGGAAGCGGCTCCTCTGCCGTGCTCTGTGTGTTGTTGGGCCACTGACCGACGGCAACGGCGGCGTCTTGCGCCGTTGTTGGCGTACTCCTGGACGTTGGCCTAGCTTCAAGGAAGGCCAAAATGTTCTGGACTTCGGAGCAAGTCAACTGGCGGGAGGAGGCGACTGGCGTTGGTGCAAGGAAGCGGTCGACAGCGACCATCCATGCCGCTGAGGGGGGCACTGGCACCCGCGCGGGGACAGGCGCTGTCAACGGCGCGGCGGAGACATTCGTGTGCACGGGCACCGGCACTGGAGCGCACGTTAGTGCATGTGCAGGCACTTGCGCTGGCAGGTGCACGGGCACCGGCACGGGCGTGCGTGTTAGTGCACGCGCAGGCGCATGCGCTGGCAGGTGCACGGGGATGGGTGCTGGCGCAGTCGGGGCGACGGGAGCGGGGATAGGCGCGGCGTCTTCCCGCAAGGCCAGTTCAGGCTCGTCCCAAAGCGCCTTATGTTCTTGAGACTCCGGCTGGGTGTCTTCCTCAGGAAACTGGAACACTAAGGGCAGACCATCGTGATGCGGCATGGCGTACGTTTAGGTCAGGCTAGTTGGAGGTAGACGACAGGAGAATCGGAGAGGAAGAGAGAGGATTGTAGCGATACTGGGTAGTGCGGGATTGATTTTAAACTGCGGTGCCGGCGACATTAAAAGTGGGAGCAGTTGGGACGATGGTGGGCGGCGGAGCCTGGTCAAAGGGCTTGCCTCCAGGTGAGCCTGCACAGTGGTCTGCTCGCATGCCTCCCTGACAGTCGGCGCAACGGTCTGCTCGCACGCCTCCTGTCGACTCACACGCTTGCTCGGATGGCACCTGTCGATGAGAAGCGGGGACTCGTGGCGGCACGTAAACACCCACAGTTTCAATAGTGAAAGCGTTCGCCTTAACGTGATAGGTCTTTGTTCCAAAATACCTTGGCTGTTCATTTGTGCAACTTGTCATAAGCAGCTTGTCTCAAATTGAAGAAAAAACTTACGAAGTAATATTTGTGCCATATCACGTGACCATGCTTAGTTTCAAGAATTTATGCTCACTTTTGGATTTTCTAAAATTTAAGATCCAGGATTCGAAAAAATATCATAACCTGCATCATGCAATAAATTTTTAAGCCGTACATCTGTCGTGTTGTATTTCTTAAGAAAGGATTTGGTCAAACATTTTGCTTAGTTAGACTTCAGACAAGTTATATATGCAGAGTAAAAGGATAATCCCTCTGTACCAGTGCATTTCCTGATATATTAACTCAAGTACTAGGCACAAACAAACGGGCTCAATTCTGTGCTCATCCTGGTGTAGTAGTAGTACTAGGCAATGCAGTTGATGGGTGACCTTGACGAGCAGCGACCGAGGGAATTGAACCGTGCTCAGCACGGCAGGTAACGTTGTCTAGTTACTAAAGCATCCCTCCGTTGTTCATCGGTAGTCATTATGGACTGGGGACATGAGGGAATTTCCTAGGGCTGGAATTCTGACCGCCAGATATTTCGACTTGAAACGCTGAGGCTCGACTGGTTGGGGTTGCCTAATGTGCGTACCACGCATGCCACCGAAGGACACGAGCCCCGTTTTTTTAGGATCAACATGAGACAAGGTCTGGCTGGTACGCCGTTGGGTCCTACCATTCGAGAATACGAAAGGAACCTTTGAAATTGTCGAACAAATCTATGTGTATTACAATACCCGCATTTTCCTTGCAAATACTAATCTCAATGTGGTAATTGATTTAAGACGAGTTGTTGAATTAGAGTGAGTTTGTGATATAGTGATCTCAACGTGGATTTCACATTTCATGGTATCCCTAGTAGGTTTTCCAATGCAAATTCAAATTTAAAAGATGAACAATATGGAGGTGAGAAAACTTTGTATGTATCAATCATATGACCACACACACAGAGAGAGAGACACACACGCACGAACACAACAACAATCCAATAAGTATAGTGCATCTATTTTTCCAAACAATGCATGCATGACACGAATTCAAAAATACTCCTTCTATTCCTAAATATCAGTCTTTTAGAGAGTTCAACAAGTGACTACATACGGAGCAAAATGAGTGAATCTAGACTCTAAAATATGTCTATATACATCCGTATGTGCCAGTCCATTTGAAGCCTCTAAAAAGACTAATATTTAGGAACGAAGGGAGTAAAATGTAAGACATCCATGGTCCTTAGTTCAATATTTAAAATGAACATGAAACTGAAACATGAATATTAAGTCTAGTACTACAGTACATGCAAATGTTGTGTTTAGGCAGAGGTATGATTGTCGGGGGTCAACCCCTCGACCTTAGATAAAATTGTGGAGCTCTGTTTAGGGTTGTTTAGATTATATTTGTTCCCACCCTCCCAACCACCGATTGGTTGTGCACCCCCACCCCTCCTCTCCGGGAGAATATCATGTGCCCCCATACCTTAGATGCTATATGCCGATATGAGTTGCTTGGAGCTTGTAGATCTGAGATATAGCAGCTCACATGATGTATCTTAATATTTTTGCAGGAAACCTTGATGAGTTTGAGAATTGCACACAATTTGTACAAAAACTACTGAGATGCCCTTTGATCTCATATCCAACGACCTCGAAGCTCGTATCACTGTAGCATCTAAGATGAAGGAGGACATCATATTCTCCTATATGTAAGAATATCATGCGCTACCACACCTTAGATGCTTTGGTGATACAAGCTCTTCGGAGGCGTTGGATTTGTGACCCAACACCTCCTCGGTGGTTCGAATGGTTTTTTGCAGAAAAGCCCCAAAAGAGTTTGTCCACTGCTTACAAGCACAAAGACTGCTCAGATGCCATTGGATCTCAGATCAAACGACCTCCAAGCTCGTATCACCGTAGCATCCAAGCTGCGATAGCACCTTATGTTTTCTCGCACAGGAGAGTATGAGGTTCTCCTGCACCATAGATTCTATGGTGATACGAGTTCGCTGAGATCTAATGGCCCACAGTAGGAGGTTTGAATGTTTTTGCAATATACAGCTGATAGAGTTTGGGAAATGCGCAGAAAGTACAAGTACTACGCTTGTGCCATCTGAACACTGATCATACGACCTAGATGCTCATATCACCGTAGCGGGTAATTAAGCTACGGGGAGCACCTAATATGAGCACCGGGGAGCCGTTGGATTGAAGATGCAACGGCACACACAAGGCCTGAATGTTTTATTTGCAAAAAAGCCTTTGGAGAGTTTGGAAATTGCGCATAATTACAAAGACTACTCCCAAGCCATTGGATCTCACTTCCAATGGTGTAAAAACTCGTATCACCATAGTATCTAAGCTGCGGGGTGGATGTGATATTCTATGACGCTGTAATTTTTGTTCGTAAACTTCCAAAATACGTGTGGCTCGTGTCGTTACTTGTCTAACCGCGCAAAGTGTTTGTTCAAAAAAACCATCCTACATTGAAATATCGGAACAACACACGAGGGTCCCACTTGTCATTAATCAAATTTGGACCTAAAACTAACAAATCTGAAAGACGAGATTCGAACTAGCAACCTAGACTACAAAGCGTAAGTCGATAGCCTGAAAAAATGAACGGTTGTTGGCTTTGTCCCATAACTTGATTTTATACAGTACTTGCGTTGAGTAGAGTAGAGGGAGTGCCTCGTCAACACGTGCATGACCGTTGTCTCAGTTACTGGTGGGTCCCAGGTCTACGATCTCAATCTCTCTTCTCTCCATCGTCTAACCTTTGCACGGGCACACACAAAGAGCGGCGCTAGCTTGCCGTGGTGTTATTACAACTAAAAAAGCTTGGAAAATAGAAGAATCACCTAGAACAAGAGACGTTGTGGCTGGTCGAGACGGAGCTAACCACATCTATCCTCTGTGCCACATTTGCATGATGAAGTTGTGTGGCTAGTGGGGTGTTTTCGACCGACTGGCTGGGTCCCAAGGTTGAACCATAGGTACTACGTCTAATACAGTATATTTTTACACGCACATTTTTCCTGCGTGCCGAGACGTGGCACACCCTACCGCGCGGTTTCGGGGTCCTCCCGGGTGGTGCACGCATATATTCTTCCTGACGTGGGACGCCCTATCGCACGTTTTCTGGGTCCTCCTCAGTCGTAGCGCCGAAGCAAGTAAATGAGTGGTCAAATCATGAAAGACCACCTTTCCCGCCGAGTACATCAGTGAAGCACGGTGGCTAGCTAGTTGGGCTAGTTCGACCGATTAGCTAGGCCGCCGCCACATTTGTTTTTCACCCCTTTTTTATCTACTTGCTGGCAGGTAAATTTAAATATCCACTGCGGCGTTGCTCCGGTGTTTGGGTGTGGCAGGATATTTAATTTATTTATTGACGGGAGCAGGCGTGGCAGGATTTTTAATTTTTTGATTGACGGGAGCAGGCGCGACAGCTATTAGTCACGATGACTCCGCCTGTAAAAACCCACTGCTCCCTGATGTGAGAAGTCGTCGACTGGTGTTTTACCGTGGTGGAAACCAAAAGATTCCCTGCTCCCTCCGCCTTCCCGTAGATTGCATTGCCTTTCAGCCGTTTCGCCCGCTTTGCTTCCTCTCCCCATTGCTTCTACCTGGTGCCATGGCGGCGCAGCAGATCACGGAGTCCGATGTGAGGCGCCTGACACTGGCTCCCGTCGAGTGGGAGCGGGCGGTTGCACCCTGCATCACCAACGTCGTGCACCTCGAGAAGCAGAGGGACTTCGGTGGTGTTTAGGCGCCCTCTGCATGGGCATGTCCATATCTCGGCGCAACATGACCATTGGATCAAACTCAGACGGTGCATATCAGTCACTGTAGCACAAAGCGTGTGGGTGTGTTTGGTTGCATTCTCATCTCAATATAGTTGTTTCCTCTTCGTGTATTTTTTTCAAGCTACTAGTGTGGACTCATGCACCCTTCATGCACTCTGCCAAACACCCAAAAGTGGGTTGAGAAGGGAACTTTTGCTCCCATCCCGTGCACCCTTCATACACCCTGCCTAACACTATTCGTGCTTCATATGGTTCATGTTTCGTGGAGTACTGTAGCACCGTACTCTCCGTGCGCTGTGGACCTAGTTCTGTTAACATTGATCTCACCGTTCATTCTCGACCAGACAGTCGAAAAAGCGGTACTATGTTACATATAGGAGTAGTTGACATGCGCACAACATCATTTGTTATCGTCATATCTTACTACACTAGCAACAAGATTGTGTAGTACTGACGTATGAACCACTGCACATGCCTAGTAGTAGGAGCACTGTGTATGTTCAAGTGACTGTCGTGTTTCGCACTCCTCCGTCTTAAGAGTGGAAATGCTTGCTGTAATCATTTTATTCTTCAGAAAAACAGTGGACACGCTCTACCGTGCGGATCCTCCCCCAGCCATGCACTAAATTACTCACCTTCGCCGACGTGTGGGACAGCCAGCACCTGGGTCCACCAGCCATGCACTAAATTACTCCGTAGTAGAGTGACGGTAGACTACCCCGATCGAACCGCCACAGTAATGCCCAATGAGCCGTAAAATCACAAAACCCCCTCCTTTCCAGCAGTAAATTGGACGAACGAAGCAACCATCATTTCACTCTTCTCTCTCAGCTTCCTCTCTTGAAGAAAACCCCCACTCGCTTCGCTTCTCCCTCATCTCGTTCCTCCTTTCACTCTTCTCTCTCAGGTTCCTCTCTTGGATGGATGCCGAAGCACCGGCCGACGTGATGTCTATGGCTCTGGCAAAAACCGTCGAGGCTCATGGTACGAAGAAGCGCAAGCACCCCGCCGAGACTACCGCAGACAAGCTCAAAGCCATCGCGCTGTCCAAGCCCCCCTCTCAGGGATCCCTCATTAAGCAAGTCCAGGTAATGTCTCTTGTTGACGATCTTTTTCTCGATCTTGATCGTGTTTTTTCATCTAACACGCAGTACTAGTACTGATAGTACAACTTTCTGGGTGATCTTGCATGTGATTTTAGTGTGCCAAATGACGGTTCTAAATTCCTCTTTTGACCAAAACATGCGAGAGGTTGACACTGATTTCTTATAGACTACTTTCAACTACTCCCTCTGTCCCTAATTTCTTGTCTTGGATTTGTCTAGATACGGATGTATCTAATACTAAAATGTGACTTGATACATCCGTATCTAGACAAATCTAAGACAAGAATTTTGGGACGGAGGGAGTACTTTATGAACATCAATGCTACCTTTTAAGAGGGTATATTTGCCTCAGTAACTTGTGTTATGGATATTGCGTGTAATCGCTCTGCTCTCATGCCTTTGAAGACATGTTCTAGTGTCTTTGTTCACTCATTTCTGTGCGTGTATGTAGTCATATATGGAGTATAATATCGAAAATCATCTTATATTTCTGAACGGAGGTAGTAATAAAATATGGTTTCTGTTTGAATTAGAACCAGGTCCGCGGTGGAGATGAAGTTCTCAAAGTCATGCCATGTGAACTAGAAGACCTGATGATGAGTTCTACTACTGAACTATCCAGCTGCTGTGTCCTTGTCGCCACGTGTCCTGAACTAGTGTTTTCCTGTAGCATTGTTGTCAGGCGTGTTCTCGAGGCTGTACTTGACCACAACAATTTCCTGGCTGTGCCTTCGATTACGAATGGTGTGGTTCTTGTAAAGCTTCCCAACAAATCTGATGCGGCCTATCTTCATCATCATGTTTATGAGTGGAAAGACCACTCTGTTAGGTTCTCCAAGGTTGACAAGATGGTGATGGTGCATGTAGACATCTCACACGAAGTCCATGGCCTAGTCAGTTATGCGGGGTTCATACCGTAGGTCGGTGGCAAGAAATAGTCTGTAGAGTTTAGTTAGTGCAACTTTGCTTGTCTGTAGTAAGTACTATTGTTCAGTACTTGATTTGTGTTTGTGAACCCTGTATTGTTTATTAGTACTACCACTTTTGGTGTGTGGTCAGTCCTGAGAACGGTCTATGTTAATGTCTGTCCACTCAATTCAGTCTGTATATTTTGAAGTATCCAGATCATATTTTTTGTGAGGATGGTTTATCAATTATGGTTACACTCCAATATCTATATGCATTGCAAGGTTTATCGCACCCACCAGGATTTCCAGTCCCATGGATGTTCGGTCCATACGATTTGTCACGACCTTTGGACTGTCCTGCTTGTGGGAGTAGGCGGGGCCCCTGCATGCCACACGTAGTTGGACGATCAATCTTCTGTTTAGTACTTCAACATAGTGATTTCCTGGTAAGGATTCACTTGTGTCACATCAAGTAAATCTTATTGATTTACTGTCTAAATCTTATTGATTTAATGTCATGTTTTCTTTCTTTTCCTGCAATTTTACGATGCAGGTTTTGCCATGTGACATTCATCACACAATAAACCGTTTGGTTTGCTCTACGATGGCTATTTTTTGCAGGTTTCACTTCTTATGTCGTGTCAGTAACGAAGGCACTGTCCATCACTTATATTACTGGAAAAAATTGGATCAGTCTATTGTCTGAGTACAAGCTGAATCCCTATGATGAACTACAGTTTGGTTTAACAAAAACGCCACAATTAGTCCTTCTCGCGTTTAAAAGAAATGAAGAAAAAAACTGGATCATGGTCACGAATCCTAGTCAAGTTAGAAAGCTGATCATAGCAGACCAGACACGATCGCCGCTTTCTCGCACAGATCGAGCACTAGCAGCTGCTCTAGCATTGACAGTGGCAGCAGCTCAGTCTGATCCAGCTGAGGATTGGGCACCGACCGCGTCAGTGGATCAGTCTGATCTACCGGAGGATCGGGCATCGACACCGGCACTTGCTCCGACACCGGCACCAGCTCTACAAGGAGCACCATCTTCGGCAGCAGCAACGGCTTCGGCACCTGCACCAACACTTGCACTTGCATCTGCTCCGGCCCGTGCAGTTGCACCGGCAAGAGACTGGGCTGCAGTTCGCACTTCATATACCAAAGTCCTTACAAAAACAGACATGTCCACCTTCTTGGTAAGCATTGGCCGCCCAAGTGCTTCGTTCTTTTTTCTTTCCATGTTGTTTCACATGATTCACTATGTTGATCTAACTGTTTGGGTATGTCTTCTTGTTTGCAAACAGAGAATTCCTAGAGCAACGAGGGAGTCGTTCAACAATTTGGGCGACCGCGGCCAAGTTTCTCTTACCATGCGCAGCCTTGGTGTGAATGAACCTGCTCAATATACCGTAAGTACAAAGGATGGTCGCATGATGATTGATGTTAAAGGATGGTCAAGGTTCAAATCTAAATCATATCTTGCGGTAGGGGATGATGTCAAAATCGAACTTTCTCAGCAAGGAGAGCTGGTCCAAATCAACTTTGAAATTCTTCAGTAGCAGCATGCAACTGCCGAACTGATCTATCCTCCGAGGGATTTTGATGTAATAATCTGGCATGGTGAAACAAGTGTCCTGTGTGTATAAGTAGTACGACAATATTATTTATCACATGGTATATCATTGATAGAATTGCAACTCTGATTGCTGGTTAGGAACTGTCGTTCGATTTCATTCCAACAGCTGCCGTGCTTTATTCAATTTTATGTATTCACCTTGCGACATCATCTAAAACCAGCGCCGTACCGATCACTTGCAATATGAAAAGCACTAAGGTAGAACACATGGGCCCCCAAACATGCAGGGCCGGCCTACGGCCCAAAGTCCAGAACCATGAGCCTATCTGAGTATTTTATTCCCAGCTGAACCCCCATAATGCCCGTGCGTTGCAGAGGGAGTATATTTCTCGGCAAGGTGAGCCTATGATATAAAAGATTTGTATATTTCTTTACAGAGGGAGTATCTCTCTGTCAAAATATATATTTATGTGTAACTAGTTACTCCTGTCTTTCTACTTCCTTTCGCTGATATGTGGGGCAACCGGCAACGGGGTCCACATGCCATATGCACAAATTAGAGTGCATAACTTCACGGTAGACACACCCCGGTCATAGCGCCGCAGTAATGCCTAATGAGTCGTCAAATCACAACCCTCCCTTTCCAGCTTTAGCAGTAAGTTGGACGGATGAAGCGGCAATATTTCACTGGGCCTGAATCCCCTTCTCCCTCGTCTGCTTGTTCAAAGAAAACCCCCTCTCAGCGATTGCATAGGGTTTTCGCATGGAGAACCAGGTATGAATTCTTCATCCATCCCCGATAAATCCAAGTCCCTTGGTCGCAGGTAATCCTAGGATGGCAGCCGCCGCCGTTGATGCATTTTTCTTCTTACTGAATCTAGTGTGTTTCATTTGCAGTGCCCAAAGTGTGAGTACCCTACAGGTTTCTGCGCCCTCGGCAAGACGCCACACTTGTTCCTTCTCATCCTAACACAGCATTTTGAAACGCGCACAGTATGTTCCTAGAATCCTCTTTTCTATCCGGGAGGGTGGGGTGTTTTGAACATGCTGTGTTCTCATATTATTTTTCCTGCAGTGTATTATTTGCTCTGCCAGAACACATGTACTCAAGATGCTTGGCCTTGCCATAACTGAATACACTAGTTTAATGGTCACAGTGAAGACAAGCCATGGATATAAGTTCCGAGTTGGCTTCATGAACCAAGAAGATCGATGCTTTTTTATAGCCGAACTTGGATAAACTTTCTCAAGTGTTACAGACTGAAAGTTGGCGCACGAGTGTTGATGGAAATAGTAGAACCTGGTCTCATCGTCACTGCGATCTTCCACCCCGACGTCGTTCCAATTATTCATCCATGTTAGTTTTGTATCTGGTTCTTGCTTGTTGCCTCGATTACTTCTTAATCCACCTATTCTGTCTAACTAATCACAATTTAACTTTAGAAGTAGCAACGAATCTCTCACGAAGATGCTACTTCTAACTAATATTTTCTTATAATTGGTGGCATGTGTAGGTTTTTTCGGAGTTAAGCAGTCTGCTCGTTTGTTACTCTGTAATAACTCGGCTATTACTAATGGCACTGAAGTTGACTGGATCGACATCCACTGTAAGTGCATCTAGTGCCACCCCTAGTTGGTTTTGGAGTATTGACGACAAACCTAGTTGAGGGACTAATGTGTTTGTGAGAATTGCAGGATAACACAGGTAGAAGTCCCTCATTGATTCGGTTTTACTACCAGAGATGACCCCTAAAAATGTATGAAGACATTGAAGTCAAAGGTGGTATATGAAGATATTCACATTGAAGACTATGACAAGAGAAGACACTATATGAAGCCTATGGAGCTCGAAGACTTAGATCTTTCGTAGTTCTTTTTCTTTCATGTTGAGTCATAGGAACCACCGTACTGTTAAGTGGGGTCCAAGAGAACCAGTCAGAATGACTGAAGTGATGCCTAAACCAAAAACCTATGTCTTCGAGTGAAGACTATGAGAGCGAATCTTGTCTAGAGTCGGACAAGTCAGCTTTGCTTGTAGCCCAAGTAAAGTTGCCGTGTGAGTTTGAAATCTTACCGTTGGAACACGTGTCAGTTCCTTAGTGACCCAGGGTCATTTCGGACAAATCAGGTCAGGTTGCCAAGTGGCTATAAATAGCCCACCCCCTACAACCATAAACGGTTGGCTGCTCAGATTGAAAGTACGGCTTTTGTCGTTTGAGAGCAACCCACCTCGAAGCCTTTGAGAGAGAATTCCTTGCGAGGATAAAGCCCTAACCACCAGATCCAGAGAGAATTGGGCATCACTTAAGTCTTCTTGTCTGTGTGATCTGAAGACTTATTACACTTGAGGACTGTGCATCCTCCAGCCGGTTAGGCGTCGCGTTCTGAGCATCCAAGAGACATTGTGGATTGCCGGTGAACGAAGTCTGTGAAGGTTTGGGAGTCTACCTTGAAGACTTACCAGAGTGATTGGGCGAGGTCTATGTGACCTTAGCTCAAGGAGAATACGGTGAGGACTGGGTGTCCTGAGCTGCGTGTTCAGGACTGGGTGTCCGGGACTGTGTGTCCTAAGGTTTAAATACCTAGCCGCTCCAACCAGACGTACAGTTGTCACAGCAACTGGAACTGGTTCAGCAAATCATTGTCTTCAACGAGTCACTGGTTTCATCCTCACTTCCCTTTACTTACTGGTACTCCTTGTGAAGTCATTGTATGTTTGCACTATCATTTGTCTTCACTGAGTGACTGCGTGTTCTGTTTGGCTTCACAATATCTTCCTACCTGATCCTTACTACCTAGCTGCTATTTAGTCTTTCTACTTTCACTTCATTGAATACTTGACAATGGTTTTCCTAGTGTAGTCTACCTTCCGCTGCATGGTAATAGGTTTAATTTTATCGTTTGTCTTCAAAACTTCTATGTTCTAAAGACTTCCATAAAAATCTCCTATTCACCCCCCCTCTAGTCGATATAACGCACTTTCAATTGGTTTCATAGCAAGGTGCTCCCTTGTTCTGTGTGATTCGGTTTAACCACCTGGAGTTTTAGCTATGTCGACTGCAGGGATAATTAAAGTCTCCGCTGCATGCCCCGTCTTCGATGGAACTGAATATCCCTACTGGAAGAATAAGATGCGCATGCATCTTGAAGCCATTGACGTCGACCTATGGTATGTCATCGAGAACGGCGTTCCCAAGGCTGGAGAAGGTGTCACTGCTGTTGATGTCAAGAAATTCGTTCAACTGGACTCTACTTCCAAGAATATCATCTGTGGTCATCTGACCAAAGGACAGTATGGCCGTGTGAGTGCTTTGAAGACATCCAAGCTGGTCTGGGACTGGCTCTCCAAGGTCAATGAAGGCATCTCAACCCAGAGAGATCAGAGAATTAGTGTCCTTCGCAACCTCTTCAACCGCTTCAAGCGAAATGACAATGAGAATGCCCAGCACACATTTGACCGACTCACTGACATCACAAATGAGCTTCAAGCCCTCGGCGCCACTGAGATTACCAAACACGAAGTCGTCAAGACGCTGCTGAGATCACTTGATAGTTCGTTTGACATCCTGGCCCTGATGATTCAAGAACGTCCTGATTTCAAGACACTCGATCCGTCTGACATACTTGAGAGGCTCAACACACATGAGTTTCAGCTTTCGGAGAAAAGAGATATCTACGGTCCAAACTATGGGCGAACTCGTGCCTTGAAGGCAAAAGCTGTCTCCTCATCTGAAGAAGAATCTGACAGCAGTTCTGATGATCCTGAAGACATTGGAAGGGAACTTGCTATGCTTGTCAAGAAGTTCCAAAAATTCACCAAGAAGAAAGGCTTCAGAAAGTCTTCCCGATCAAGTTCATGGAATGATGAAGCTCCTGGTCATGACTACAAGAAGAAAACATGTCACAAGTGCAAGAAACTTGGCCACTTCATCTCTGAGTGTCCACAGTGGGACAATGAGAACAAAAAGAAGAAGAGCAAGGAATATGACTCTTATGACAAGAAGAAGAAGAAGAAATACTCAAAGTCTTCTTCCAAGTCTTCCTCAAAGTCTTCATCACACAAGAAGAGCTCATATGGCAAGGCACGTGCGTTTTTTGGCAAGGAAATGGATTCAGAGGAGGAGTCTGCTTCTGAGGAGGCAGAGGTGGAGTCTGTGGAGGAATTTGACTCAGGCGTCGCAAGTCTGGCTACAGCATACGTTGCCAAGTCCATCTTCAACACTGAAGACAATGACTTCATCACCGACACCGATGCAAATGACAAGGACTACTCCGCTTCTACCTATTGCTTCATGGCACGCGGTGCCAAGGTAAACACACGCACTACTCACTATCAAACATCTAGTGACGATGACTCTGATTGTGGTTCAAAACCTAGCTACAAAACACTTGCTAAAATTGCAACTGAACAACAGAAAGCTATGGAACATATTCAAAAACTGTTAGACAGAAGCGATGATCTGTTAGGTGCTGAAATGACTCGATCTGAATCCTTAATTGAAGACATAAAAAATCTTCACGTTAAGTATCAGGAACTTGAAAGTCGTCATGAAACTCTCTCAACAACTCATGAAAATCTTTCCTATG
This sequence comes from Triticum urartu, assembly GCF_003073215.2. Classification (NCBI taxonomy): domain Eukaryota; kingdom Viridiplantae; phylum Streptophyta; class Magnoliopsida; order Poales; family Poaceae; genus Triticum; species Triticum urartu. The sequence goes on from NC_053022.1 coordinate 270,947,302, forward strand.
ATTATCTTCAAAGGAAGCAAGATCTTGAGAAATTGAGAGCGCTTCATGAAGATCTTCAAACGGAAAATGAGTCACTTCGCGCCAAACAGATCAGTCCCGCTCAGGAAGGATTTGAACCACCATGTCTTAAATGCATTGAGCGTGATAATGCTACTTCTGTTGCTAAATGTTCTACTGCTACTACTGTTGCAATATCTTCAATTGTTGATGTGGTAACTAACCCCTCTGCTGAGGATACCACCGCTATTGCTGATGAGAATGCTAGGTTGAAGACATTGCTTGAAATAGGGATGTACAAAAGTCTTAAAGGGCATCAGACGCTATGTGATGTCCTGAAAAAGCAGATTCTGAACCAAAACCCTAGGAAAGAGGGTGTAGGGTTCATAAGGAAAATGAATGCAGATGGCTCTTACTGGAAACCTGAGCAGTACCCCAAAACCATGTGGGTTGCTGCAAAGGAACCTTCAGCAGATCCATCCAATCTATCTGGCTTCACTTGTGCTAACCCCATTATCATTGATGAAGCCTTTGATACAAACTATATACTGTTTAAGAATCAGAATGGTGAAGTATTTGCCAGGTACATTGGTACTAACTGCAGGAATGGACCGCCTATGAAGAAGATCTGGGTTCCGAAAAGGTGTCTGGAGAGTCTTCCTGTGAATGTCATCATGACACCCCACATGAAGAAGAAAAACCTCAGACCAAAGGCTTCATACGGTCCAAAGGCTTCATACAGACAGAGGACTCACCCGAGTCGCACTAACGCAAATGTTTTGCAGGGAAATCATACTCAGGCATATGAATATGAGAGCGGTTCATCAAACCGCCATGTTCATAAGACCAAGAACTATTCTGCTTATTCTTATGAGTACTATTGTCCGCCTGCAAGACTGTTTGCTAAGGCTTCAAAGCCAAAATTCTCAGATGCTGCACTTAGACTTATTGCTTCTAAGCCACCCTTGAAGATGTGGGTGGTTAAGAAGGCTTAACTCTCTTTTGCAGGGAAGGGTCTCCAGCAGAAAACCAAAATCGTCTGACGCTATTGCTGGGGACCTTAAACATCTTGTAGGGAGCAAGATCAAATGCCCAAATGGTCTTACTATGTACTTCGTACCTGAATCGCCTGCTACTCTCCCTATTAGTCCTAACCTGGATCTAAGCTTTCATAACCCACTGGTTCGTCAAATGTTTTTGCTTCACAATGCTCTTGGTGAAGCCTATCCCCCTAACTGCACTGTAGGGTACGACACCAGCGTCTTCAGAATGGATTATTGACAGTGGGTGTACAAATCACATGACTGGCAAAAGAAGTCTTCTTATGGACTCAACCTTACGTCCATCCGATAAGAGCCACATCACATTTGCTGACACTGGTAAAAGTAAGGTATTGGGTCTAGGTAGAGTTGCAATCTCAAGGGATCAACACATGGATAAAGTCATGCTTGTTGAATCCCTTGGCTTCAACTTAATGTCTGTCTCAATGCTTTGCGATTTGAACATGATCGTAATGTTTGGAAAATATCGTTGCCTTGTACTAATGGAATCTGACAAGTCTCTAGTGTTTGAAGGGTATCGAAAAGATGATTTGTACGTGGTAGATTTCTCAGGAGGGCCACAGCTTGCAGTATGTCTTCTAGCAAAGGCTTCAGAATGCTGGCTCTGGCATCGGAGGCTTGGACATGCTGGCATGAGGAACCTCCACACCCTTGCGAAGAAGAAGCATGTCATAGGCATCGAGGGCGTCAAGTTCAAGAAAGACCACTTTTGCGGTGCCTGTGAAGCAGGGAAGATGAGGAGGGCCAAACATCCCTCGAAGACAATCATGACCACTACTCGACCCTCCGAACTACTTCACATGGATCTTTTCGGTCCCACTCATTACTCAACTCTAACTACTACTGCTTGCCTCTATGGCTTCGTTATTGTTGATGATTATTCTAGATATACTTGGGTGCACATAATCCTTTACAAGACTGAAGTGCAGGATGTATTCAGATGCTTCGCCAATCGAGCTATGAACAATTTTGGCGCCAAGATAAAGCACATCAGAAGTGACAATGGCACTGAATTCAAGAACACTGGCCTTGATACATATCTTGATACCTTGGGCATCACACATGAATTCTCAGCCCCGTACACGCCACAGCAGAATGGCGTCGTCGAACGCAAGAACAGAACACTAATTGAGATGGCCAGAACGATGCTAGATGAATACAAGACCCCAAGAAAATTCTGGCCCGAAGCCATTGATACTGCATGCCGTACAATCAATCGTGTTTATCTTCACAAGCTACTGAACAAGACATCTTATGAGCTCCTTACTGGCAAGAAGCCAAAATGTCAGTTACTTCAGAGTATTTGGCGCAAGGTGCTAGATCAAGGACCCACATCACACCTAAAAATTTGCACCAAAAGCACATGAGGGTTTTATGCTTGGTTATGGAAAGGATTCGCACTCCTACAGAGTCTTCAATCTCTTTCATTACAAAGTGGTTGAAACAGTGGATGTGCGGTTCGATGAGACCAACGGTTCACAAAGAGAGCAGCTGCCAAATGTGCTAGATGAAGTTCCATCCAGTGAATCAATCAAGCTAATGGGAACTGGAGAAATTATACCTTCTGAAGCTCATCCTGAAGAAGAACTTATCATTTCAGCACCTGATCAACATGAAGACAATGCTCAGCCTGAAGACATTCCTTCCAACAATGACAATGAACAGCAAGAGCAAAGTCTTCGCCCTGTACATCCTCGCGTTGCCAATGAAGTGCAGATTGAAAGAATAATTGATAGCATCAATGCACCTGGTCCACTCACTCGTTCAAGGGCAACTCGGCTAGCAAATTTCTGTGGGCACTTCGCATTCATCTCAATATCAGAACCCAAGAAAGTTGAAGAAGCCTTCATGGAACCTGAATGGATTCAAGCTATGCAAGAAGAGCTTCAACAGTATGAGCTGAATAATGTATGGGAACTGGTTAAGCGTCCTGATCCACGGAAGCACAATATAATAGGCACCAAATGGATATACCGCAACAAGCAAGATGAGCATGGTCAAGTTGTCAGAAACAAAGCTCGTCTCGTTGCTCAAGGATATACTCAAGTGGAAGGCATTGACTTCGATGAAACATTTGCTCCTGTGGCTAGACTTGAAGCCATACGCATACTGCTGGCCTATGCAAATCATCATAACATACTTCTATATCAAATGGATGTGAAGAGTGCCTTTCTCAATGGCAAGATTGAAGAAGAAGTGTATGTTGTACAACCGCCTGGCTTTGAAAATCCAAAGCATCCTGACATGGTATACAAGCTCAACAAGGCACTGTATGGCCTCAAACAAGCCCCTCGGGCCTGGTATGACACACTCAAATACTTCCTGAAGAGCAAAGGCTTCATACCTGGTTCCCTAGATCCCACTCTTTTCACGAAGACATATGATGGTGAACTGTTTGTGTGCCAAATATATGTGGATGACATTATCTTCGGCTGCACCAATCAGAAGTACAGTGAAGAGTTTGGATATATGATGCAAGAGCAATATCAGATGTCCATGATGGGGGAGCTGAAGTTCTTCCTTGGTCTTCAAATACGACAACAACGCAATGGCATCTTCATATCACAAGAAAAGTATCTCAAAGATTGCCTGAAGAAGTTCGGTATGCAAGACTGCAAAGGCTTCACAACACCAATGCCAGCCAAACATCATCTGGGTCCTGACGACAATGGTAAAGAGTTCGATCAAAAGGTATACCGCTCCATGATTGGTTCTTTACTTTATCTATGTGCATCTAGGCCAGATATTATGCTTAGTGTTTGCATGTGTGCTCGATTTCAAGCGGCACCAAAGGAGTCGCATCACTTAGCTGTGAAGCGAATTCTTCGATATTTGGCTCACACCCCAACTCTAGGATTATGGTATCCAAAGGGCTCAGAGTTTGATTTGGTTGGATTCTCGGATGCTGATTATGCTGGTGACAAAGTTGATCGCAAGTCTACATCAGGCACATGTCACTTTCTGGGACGATCACATGTATGTTGGTCTTCAAAGAAGCAGAACCGTGTATCTCTCTCCACTGCTGAATCTGAATACATTGCTGCTGGATCTTGCTGCCCTCAGCTTCTGTGGATGAAGCAAACACTCAAGGACTATGGCATTCATCTGAAGCAAGTGCTACCTTACTGCGACAACGAAAGCGCCATCAAGATTGCCAACAACCCAGTTCAGCACTCGAAGACAAAGCACATTGAAATTCGTCATCACTTTCTCAGAGATCATGTTGTGAAGGAAGACATTGATATCATACACGTCAACACTGAAGAGCAATTGGCAGATATCTTCACCAAGCCCTTGGATGAGAAGAGGTTTTGCAAGTTACGGTGTGAGCTAAATATCCTGGAATCCTCAAATGTCCTGTGATCAGGCACACATCCTAACCCTTATGCATATTGATGACTTAGATGTGCAACACACGAAGTAAAGTATATCTTCAATCAATGAAGACATACATTCTAAGTGTGAATACATTAATGTGGAATTTGACTTCGGAGCGCCACGATAATTGTGCGCCGTGTCTGGGTCTAATACTTCCTATACGGTGGGTAATGCCACCACCAAACGTTCTATTTTGAAGTGTTTCACTCATGGCGTTACCTTGCAATGTCTTCACATTTGGTTTGGCTTCGATCTCAACATATTTTCATGATTATCATCACTATGTTGATTATATATATATATACTAGTGTTCTATCCTCTATAGCATTCACTTATAGCTATGTCTTCGTGTTGAATCTTTTGAACTAAGTGAATGTGATCGGACCCTGACCTCTCTATGCTTTCTATCTCAAACTCTATCTCTCCAAGTCATATGCATTCTATTGAAACTGTCGAATGTCTTCTCTGCGTCCTTGTCAGCAGAAGATACAGAGACAATCATTAAGTCCGTTTTCAATGCTCATTCCTCCACATGAAATCCGGAGAAGTAGGAACGACCACCCGACAATCCAGGCGTGCGTGGGACGTGGAACAAACCCCAAAATTCCGCATAATGGCCACGTGTTCCTCAGATGCTCATCGCCAGGGGCACCTGAGTAATAGCACAGTGCCGCCCCTGTACCTATAAATACACACTCACAGCGGTCATTATCTCTTCTTCCACCCTCGCACGAACCCTAGCGCCACCACTAGCCCTCGATGACGCCGGCGACGAAGAGCTTCGCTGCCGCAACCTCTCCGACGCTGTCTTCATGCTGACCGCGGACATCGTCCTCTCCGCCGTCGCCGTAGGTGTCCTCCGTCACCAAGTTAGGGCACGGAAGATCGAACTGCTCGGCCTCATTTTACACTCCGTCTAGCAGTTCTTAGTGTGGTAAATAAAACTTCCTCTTTTTACAGCACCATTGATCCTATGGATTTGTGCTTCACACAAGCTACATCTCTCTCATACTGCATCTCATAACATGCCCAGTATATTCACTTGTGCTTCACAAAGTAGTTAGATTCCTCACTTGTACTGATCTGTGGTTTCGTACAAATCTGGAACCAACTTCTTATCTATGAGTGAATGTCTTCGCACGATGAGGTTAATGTCTTCTAAACTGATTTATCTTCAAAATCTTCTGAGAATACAAATGACCTCTTCCCCTTCCCTCGCACCTTAATGCTGTCACAGGTACATGTCCGTGGGAGAATCCTTTGGTTCTCATAGTCTGCATTCATTTGCAGAATTCTTACAACATCACATAAATTCTCCCGAAGCCAGTTCCTGTTGGTCTAGCAAACGAAAACCTTTGAAGCCTTTGAACGTCTTGAAGCCTTTCAAGTTAAAGTTTATGGCTTCAGAGAAAGCAGCAAGGAAGGGTGGCAGAAAGCGTCGTGGTGAGACCTCTAGAGATCTGCCAGATGAACTCTCAGAAATGTGCAAGACAGATCCTGAAGAGGATTACAGTCAGCGCAAGACCCGAATCCAATGGATTCGAAGATATTGGGCAGAACAATGGTTCAAATACAGATTTGTGACCCAGGAGTATGCTGAGAAAAACGCCATCAAGAGACCGTGGGGAGACATCCTATTCAAGAATCTTCTACCCAGGTCCAGAGATGAAGCCATTGCTCAAGGCTTCTATCCATGCATGGTCCATGGACCACAGCCTGCTGATGCACACTCGTCGTCACTGCTATGATGTCGTGACGACAATCTATTCAAGCGCAACTTCCAGTTTGCTCAGAACTCAGTGAAGCAGAACAAGAAGACTTTTGGGTTAGACATCAACCCTGGTCCCTCATCTCCAAGGGCAGATGGCACACGACATGCAGAACCCAATGTCATCGGCCCTTTCACTAACCTTGAAGGCCTCATCACCTACATCTTGGTTCAAGGGACTGCCGTGAATGAGCCTGCAGCTGACACTGAGTCTGATGACGCGCCTGTAATGCCGAAGCCAAAGCAGTTGAAGAAGCCAAAAGCTTCAAAGCCGGCCCCTTCACCAAAAATCTCAAGGGCGAAGCCATTGGCAACTGCACCTCCTGAAGACAGTGTGCAGTCTAAAGATTTATCACGCGTCTCCAAGCCCCAGAAGGCCAAGATGCCTCTGTCTCACACTGGCAAAGAGCTAACAGCTGCTGCCATTCTGCGCAATGACGACATTGATCTGTCAAGTGATGAAGATCTTGCAGATGACGCTCTTGAGCAACTCATCAAGAGCAAAGAAGAAGCAGAAATCTTCAATGATCTGCCTCTCTTTGATGTCACCATCATCCACAACTTCATTAACGAGTGGTTTGACACGCCAAACATCAGCTTTGAAGATCTGCAGCTACCCATTGGCCTCAGTGTCGCCTTCCAAGGGGCCATTGCTTCAGAACTTGCTATTGCCCAGCGCATTGTTGAACTGAAGCAGAAGATTGACTATGAAAAGGCTCAGTTCAAAAAGCATATGGCCAAGCTCAGCGTGCAAGAAGTGAAGAACTTCAAGACAATGATGCACGAGCTCAAGGAAGCCTTTGTGAAGAAGCATGCAGAAGCTCAGGGTTCGCGTGAGCGCATGAAGACTTTGGCTGACAGACGTGTGCAAGCCTATAATGAGGCTGAGAAGCGCAAGGCACTTGGGCGTCCCGGCATCGACCCCAGGATGGCCGCAAAGAAGAAGAAGAAGCCTGCTACGGCTGAATCTGATGCACCAAGGCAAGAAGCAGTTCCGATTGTCTTCCCAACTAGACTGACTGGCTCGAAAAGCCGGTCAACAGCTTCAGAGCACAAGAAGACAAGGACTGCTGAGGCTGAAGTCAGGAAGAGGAAACACTCTGAAGCCTCTCCTACTGCCCCCTCCAAGAAGAAGAGGAAGACCAAGAAAGCTCGGGCTGCTTCCATAGAGCCCTTGGTAGTTGAACCCATTTCTATGGTCTATCCTGAAGCGGAACGACAACTGACAATTCATGAGCCTGCTTCCACAGAGGCTCATGAAGCTGAAGACATTCCAACAGCTGATCCCATCGCTGCTGAAGACATTGGTCAACATGACAATGTAGAAGATGATGCAGTCCTTCCTCAGCATGAAAACAGTGAACTCATCAGCATTGGTCGTCCACTGACGCCAATTGCACAGGATGCTTCATGGGCGGATCGCCCACAAGAGGAAGAAGACTATGAGGCCCAGCCCACACCAACTCCATAGGCGTCGTCTGCGTTCCGCAGGCTTCACAAAGGTCCAAGGCCTCAAGTCTCTGCTGAAGACATTCCGGCTGCATCAGCCGCAGAAGAAGGAGTCCCACAAGATCCCACTCCCCTGTCCCACCAAGAAGCAGTTCTCCAGGAGAATGTTCTTGTGACCGACCCTCCAGCTAGTCAAGTGGAGGATGAAAACTGTGAGGCTCCCACAACCACCAATGAAGCTAATGTGGAGCCCTCCCCAGCAAAAGCTTCAGAAGACAGCGAAGCCACTGATCCCGCCACTTCTGTTCCTGAGTCTGCTGCCGGTCCCCAGTTCAACTATCATGTTGAGCACATGCCTCAGGTCCAGAAGCCAATCCCAAGACTGCCAAGGTTTCCAGGTCCTGCATCAGCACCTGTCTCCTTTAACATCAATGGCTTCAGGGCAGACAACACGTTCTTCAATAGCTCCAGGAACCCCTACTCAAGGGAAAGGATATCATCTGATCGGTTCTGGAGCTATCCTCAGCGAAGCTATTACTCTTGCATTCTCTACAACCAAGGTCGCATCTTCCCACACAAGCGCCTTAACGTTGAAGCTATAGCTGGTCTGCCCTGTCTGGAAGAAGCTTTAGATTGCTTCAAGGAAGTTGGACTGCTGCCGTTCATTACTGACGAAGAGCATTGGAATGAAGAGCTGCTGCTTCAATTCTATGCCACACTTCACATCAGAGGGTACAGCAGAGGTCCGAAGACTTGGGTCCTGGAGTGGATGACTGGCAACGTTCATCACGAAGCCAATGCATTTGACATCATTGAGCTCACTGGCTTGCCCACTCCTGGCGATCTCTTCGAGCAAGGCTGTCAGCTGCATGCTGAAGCTATTGAGAGCATCTTTCAGCGGCCAGAACCTGATATGAGTCAGATGCTCAGCATGATGAAGCCATTGCCCCAAGATGCTGCTTATCCCACAGAGTTCTTCGTTGAAGACCTTGAGTACCTGCCAAGAACCATCTATCACATCATCAGGCGAACTCTCTGGCCTATCAAAGGGCACACTCCAAATGCCAAGCTTCAGGGTGCAATGAAGACTTTGGTCTTCTATATACTTCATGGCAAATGCTTCAATGCACAGGACTTCTTCATACGCCAACTTGCTACATTAGGCATTGATCTGTTTGGTTTGAAGTTCTACGCCCCTTGGGTCATGCGGTTAGTCAAGCTACACTCCGCCATCTTGTATCAGCCCTCAGCCCGCAACCATAGGATCTTCTTGCCTGACGTGGACATGTCTACTGAAGCCATATATTCTGAGCCTGCCAAGCAACCTCTAAGTCTTCAGAATGCAGAACATCAGAGTTTTACTCAGAACGTTGATGGAGTTGAAGCAGTTTCTCGGGTGTATCCTTTGGCTAGCACTACACGTGCACCACACCCTGCTTCCACTGAAGCCACTGACAGTGCCACTGCTCCAAGACCCAAGAAGCGCACTCGTGTTCTCAACGACCGAGAGCTTCTTGTGGCTCTACATCAGAAACAGGATAGGCATCATGACTGGCTGAAGCGTCAGATGAAAAGCCTCTTGGTGGATGTTAATCGCACTCGAAATCTTGCCACCAAGAATGCTTTCGTTACGCATGAAACCTGTCGCCGCACATGGAAAGGGCTCACGATGATGTGTTCTGAAGCTGATCTTCAAGAAGATGGCTTCACTGAGAGATTCAAGTTTGACTCCACACCTCCTCGAAGGCTGTGCTGCTAGGAACTCCATCCCTTGAAGACTCTGAGTTCTCTTCCTCTACTGCCACAGTGATTGCCAGAATTATTGAGGAAGAAGACGATGCTACTTCACCACCACCTCCTTCAGCACCTCCAAGCTCTTCTGCACCGCCAAACAACACCAACAACCCTGCTACTTCACCTACTCCTCATGGGAACAAGTAGAGGCTCTATGTCTTCAAACCTTTTTGGTCATTACTGACAAAAGGGGGAGAAGCATATGAGATTGATAGTCTTCAAGCGGGTCCATATGGGCGGGTGCCTTATATTTTGCTTCGTGCTTACAACTCTCGCTTTTGCTACATTTGGTTCTTATGAGTTGTAACACTTAAACTAGATGGTCGTCTGCTACTTATCTGCCACCTTGTTTTGCGAAGATAAATTCCGCATGTGCGACGATAAATTCCGCACTTAGCTCACTCTGCAGACGTCCATTTTCCATTATGCATGTCATTATCTTCATATACTTTCACATGCATAGTGGATTGTCATCATAAGTTGAAGTGGATCTCCACAAGTACAACCTGCCATGTGCATTTGCATTCCAAAAGCAAATTAACTTATATGCACATCTTCAGGGGGAGCCCTTGCAACTTATGAAGACAATTCCTTATCCTTTACAATTTCACAGATTATATTCCCTGTTGAAAACTTCAACTAGTTTGTCATCAATCACCAAAAAGGGGGAGATTGTAAGTGCATCTAGTGCCACCCCTAGTTGGTTTTGGAGTATTGACGACAAACCTAGTTGAGGGACTAATGTGTTTGTGAGAATTGCAGGATAACACAGGTAGAAGTCCCTCATTGATTCGGTTTTACTACCAGAGATGACCCCTAAAAATGTATGAAGACATTGAAGTCAAAGGTGGTATATGAAGATATTCACATTGAAGACTATGACAAGAGAAGACACTATATGAAGCCTATGGATTTCGAAGACTTAGATCTTTCGTAGTTTTTTTTTCTTTTGTGTTGAGTCATAGGAACCACCGTACTGTTAAGTGGGGTCCAAGAGAACCAGTCAGAATGACTGAAGTGATGCCTAAACCAAAAACCTATGTCTTCGAGCGAAGACTATGAGAGCGAATCTTGTCCAGAGTCGGACAAGTCAGCTTTGCTTGTAGCCCAAGTAAAGTTGCCGTGTGAGTTTGAAATCTGACCGTTGGGACACGTATCAGTTCCTTAGTGACCCAGGGTCATTTCGGACAAATCAGGTCGGGTTGCCAAGTGGCTATAAATAGCCCACCCCCTACAACCATAAATGGTTGGCTGCTCAGATTGAAAGTACGGCTTTTGTCGTTTGAGAGCAACCCACCTCGAAGCCTTTGAGAGAGAATTCCTTGCGAGGATAAAGCCCTAACCACCAGAGCCAGAGAGACTTGGGCATCACTTAAGTCTTCTTGTCTGTGTGATCTGAAGACTTATTACACTTGAGGACTTTGCATCCTCCAGCCGGTTAGGTGTCGCGTTCTGAGCATCCAAGAGACATTGTGGATTGCCGGTGAACGAAGTCTGTGAAGGTTTGGGAGTCTACCTTGAAGACTTACCAGAGTGATTGGGCGAGGTCTATGTGACCTTAGCTCAAGGAGAATACGGTGAGGACTGGGTGTCCTGAGCTGCGTGTTCAGGACTGGGTGTCCGGGACTGTGTGTCCTAAGGTTTAAATACCTAGCCGCTCCAACCAGACGTACAGTTGTCACAGCAACTGGAACTGGTTCAACAAATCATTGTCTTCAACGAGTCACTGGTTTCATCCTCACTTCCCTTTACTTACTGTTACTCCTTGTGAAGTCATTGTATGTTTGCACTATCATTTGTCTTCACTGAGTGACTGTGTGTTCTGTTTGTCTTCACAATATCTTCCTACCTGATCCTTACTACCTAGCTGCTATTTAGTCTTTGTGCTTTCACTTCATTGAATACTTGACAATGGTTTGCCTAGTGTAGTCTACCTTCCGCTGCATGGTAATAGGTTTAATTTTATTGTTTGTCTTCAAAACCTCTATGTTTTGAAGACTTTCATAAAAAATGCCTATTCACCCCCCCTCTAGTCGATATAACGCACTTTCATCCACAAGTTCCTACACTTTATTGATCGTCTTGAGGTCCTTGTGGGGCGTTTCAATGGTGGAAGGCCACATGGGATATGTGTGCCGCTGCCGCACTCATTGAACAGGTCCAACTGTGTCGAGAAACTTATGGTACGAGCTGTTTTCTGTTATATATGTTGTTCATAAACTATTGTTTATACACAGTTTTACAGCTGTGATCTTCTTGAAACAGGAACTGCCGAGTTCTATTGTTCCTATATAGACGACTGACCATGGTCGGGTCAGACTTGCGCTTGGTCACAACATGATGTTTATGTCGACCTACTCAATTCCCCTTGGAGGTGAAAATATACTTATTCATGGGTGGTCTCAAATAATGAAGGCCCGTCCATCTTGGAGAATAGGACAGAAGATTATGTTCATGCTTTTCCATGGATCTAAAGCGAATATCCTGTTTATTGACCACATTGTGAGATGAAGCCGCTTTCAGAAGGTTGTGGATGCGTGGGGTGGCGCCTGGGCCTTGTCCTGGGGCTTGGCGGCCTCACCCTTGGTTAACTGTAGGCAAAGTAGCACTGTTTGATGTGTGCTTTGTACGGTTGAGCCTGTATAAGTACTCATACTGCTTTCAGCTTTGGTTGTTAAGTGCCCCTTCTGGTTTCAGTTAAGGTTGTTAAGTACTCCTGCTGCTTTTACAATCTGTCGTGTTTCTTCAGTCTTGTCTTCCTCCAGCCGCCAAAACCAAACCAGTGTCGGCGGGGCCGCCTGCTTCCGCCTCCCACGGCTGGCTGCACCTCAGCGCACGCATCGCCGCCCCACCGTCTCCATAATCATTAACGCCGATGTCCTCCGCGCGCTTTGGTGTGCTCGCCGCGGCGTCGCCCTCTCGCGTTGTCAACATGGTCAACAAACAACAGGAATCGGCAGAAGTACGTGCTAAGGATGACAGTAGGGGCCCACCACGTCAGCGTATGGAAAAATAAAATGCTTCCTCCTAGTGTTTTCCTGACATCTGGGACCCACGACATTGTGAGCGTATATAGTCAATAGACAAGAGAACAGCACAAGACCGGCTGACACCTGGGACGTAGCTACTCGAGCAGTATTTTTTTGTTTGGTATTGTTGAGACGGAGTAGGGTTTGAACTGGGCTGTGGCCCGTCGAGCCCAGGCTTATATTTTATGTTCACCATGTGACCAGCCCAGCTATTTTTTCTTTGTGAAAATGAGCCCAATTTATTTTTTCTGAAGAATACCCAATCCAGGCCTACTTATTTTTCTACGCACTGATGGGCTACAACTCTTTCAAGACGCCTGCAAATCTTGAAAGTAATATGAAATGGGTTGTAAATATAAAAATAGATGACAAATTGGCAATTACTTTATAATTTCTGAATTTTTTCACATTTTAGATTCCTATTTCACTGGCATTAACCTAATTTAAATATATCTTCAAAGTACTTTAAATCTGGCTCAACATTTCGGTATTAAAAATAGTTTGGAACCCACAGAAATATGCGAAATTGGCCCTGGCCAACCAAAAAAACGACTGCAATAAATTGCATAGGAAGTTGCCATGAGCTATATATAAATTATTAAAAAAAGAGGGAGTGGTCTGACTTGTGGGCCTATTTAGTTGATGTGTATGCAAGATTTTTTTAGTTATTATATACGTCAACAAACGATTCTAGAAGACGTAACCGTTGGATGTCAATCCAACGACCGTCGTGTTTCTTCAATCTCTGATCTTCTTGCTCCAACCACCAAAGCAGCGCCGGTAGGACCGCCTACTCACGCCTCCCGTGGCTGGCTGTGCTGCCGCACAGGCCTCAGCGCCCCCTACTACTCCCATCGCTAGCCAGGGCATCCCTGTACTCACCCACACCCCCTGTTATTCTACGGCGATGGCAGCCTCACACCGCAGCCGAACCGGTGAACCCTCGTACTCCTCTCCGCGCGGGCTTCCACTGCCGCGTCTTCCCCGTCTCCGCGTCATCCCCTTTCTAGGCCTCGCCATCGTCCACTGCCGTGGTGCTCTCCACGCGGCGTGGTCAATGTGGTCAACGACCGACTTCCATCGGAAGAGTACTGTACATGGAGAGGCTGACAACTGGGTACACGGCAGCCGCAAGGAAGTGCCTCCTTATTACGTGGAAAATAATTATTCCTCCACCTGACAGCAGGGACCCATCGGACGGGCCACCAGTATTTTGCAAAAAAAAACCTTTCCCCCTGACTGCTGGGACCCATAGGACGGGCCACCGTATTTCGTGAAAAAAACATTCCCCCCGCTGTCAGCTCGGACCCATCGGAAGTGCCTCCTTATTACGCACAAAAAAGTGAATACCCCCTACTACCTGGGACCCACCTTGGTGGGAGGCTGACTTGTGGGCCTACTAAGTTGACTCGGATGGAAGCCTTTGTCAACTTTAGTCAATATATGAACGATTCTAGATCTAGTGACCGTACGATGTCCATCCAACGGACGTAGTGCTTCTTCAACCTCTGGTCTTCTTGCTCCAGCCGCCCAAAGCAGCGCCGGTCGTGCTACCTACTCCTGCCGCCCGTGGCCGGCTGTGATGCCGCGGAGGCCTCACCGCCCCCTACTACTCCCACTGCTTTTCATGCCATCCCTCTACACACCCACATCCCCTGTTATTCTATGGCGACGGCAGCCTCACACTACAGCCGAACGAGTGAACCCTCGTACTCCTCTACGCGTGGGCATCCACTGCCGCGTCTTCCCCGGCTCCGCGTCGTCCCCTTCCTAGGCCTCGCCATCGTCCACTGCCCTGGTGCTCTTGGCGCGGCGTGGTCAACGTGGTCAAGGAATCGCTTCCATCGGACGTGGACTGTACGTGGAGAGGCTGACAGCTGGGTCCACGGCCGCAGCAAGGAAGTGCCTCCTTATTACGCGAAAAATAATTATTCCTCCACCTGACAGCGGCGACCCACCGGACGGGCCACCGTATTTTGCGAAAAAAAAATGTTTCCCCCTGACTACTGGGACCCACCAGCTACATCTTCACACGCAAGGAAGTGCGTCCAAAAAAACGATTTCCCCCCCTGACTGCTGGGACCCACCAGCTACATCTTCGCACGCGAGGAAGTGCGTCCGAAAAAGACGATTCGCCTCCCTGACTGCTGGGACCCACCAGCTACATCTTCGCACGCAAGGAAGTGCGTCTGGGCAAAAACAAAACAAAACGATTGCCCCCCTGACAGCTGGGACCCAGCAGCTACATCTTCGCACGCAAGGAAGTGCATCCGGGCCAAAAAACAAAACGATTCGCCCCCCTGACTGCTGGGACCCACCAGCTACATCTTCGCAGGCAAGGAAGTGCCTGACAGTCGGGACCCACCTGGTCGAAGCATATGTAGCGTTGTCATTCTGGTCGCAAACGTGTATGTACATATATACTGGTCGATGTAGAGGCGCGCACGTGTCGTAGTAGAGGCGCGCACGTGTCGTAGTAGAGGCGCGCACGTAGCATGTACACGTACGTACAATGGCCAGGGTGCAAGAAAGAAAATACGGCCACATACGTACATACGGGCAGGGTCTCGAACGCCTACTCGCGCATACGTACAGTCAGGGCTCGTGTACATGGCTGGGTCGGAACGGAGAAACAGCATCGTCGTCGTGTTCATGGGGAGGCAACGGAATGCGTCGTGTTCATGGGGAGGCAACGGAATGCGTCATGTTCATCGGGAGGCAACGGAACGCGTGGGAGCGAACCGGCTGGGTCAGAACGGAATGCGTGGTCGTGTTCATCGGGAGGGCTTGGACGAAACAGGCGATGGAAACGAGGCCTGGTGTACCGCACAACGGAGGAAACAGACATCCTACGTTTGGAACGGGGTCCTATTGATCGGGAGGGGTCTGGCGTACCGCAAAACGGAGGAAACGGACCTCCTACGGTCGAAACGGGGGTCCTGTTGATCGGGAGGGGTGTGGCGTACCGCAAAACGGACGAAACGGACTTATGTTGGAGCGCTACGGTCGAAACGGGGGTCCTGTTCATCGGGAGGGGTGGCGTACCACAAAACGGGACTCCACGGGATACTGTTCATCTCCACCGTCGACCTCCTCCAGCCTCCACGGGCTACCGTCAACCTCCTCCAGCCTCAATGGGTTCCTGTTCATCCAACCTCCACCGCGTGCTACTCCACCGGCTACTGTTCAACCACCCCTCCACGGGCACCCCTCCACCGTATACTGTTCATCCAGCCCTCCACACCACGGGGTCCTGTTCAACCACCCCACCACGGGCACCCCTCCACCGTCTACTGGTCATCCAGCCCTCCACCACACCACGGGGTCCTGTTCATCCAGAGGCAACGCCACCGCTCACTGTTCATCCAAACCCCCCACAACGCTCACTGTTCATCCAAGAGGCATCATCGATCGACTTCAGTTAGCAGCAGTGGAGAAGGAATCGCTCGATCGGGTTCAGTTAACATTCGTCGATCGATCGCTCAAGTTCAGTAACGCGTAGCCTGCAGTGCAATCGCTCGGGTTCAGTTAGAGCCCAACGCCTCGCTCGGGTTCAGTTAGAGCCAACGCCTCACACACACGC
This sequence comes from Triticum urartu, assembly GCF_003073215.2. Lineage (NCBI taxonomy): Eukaryota > Viridiplantae > Streptophyta > Magnoliopsida > Poales > Poaceae > Triticum > Triticum urartu. The sequence goes on from NC_053022.1 coordinate 270,963,361, forward strand.
GCGTACGTGTACGAGAGAAACGCGCATCGCTCGGCCCCCGACCTCCCACCGTAACCGGGAACTCCCCGAAATTTTCCTCCCCCTCGCTTCTACCACGGTTTTTTCCGTCATGGAGGCCCAAAGAATGTCATGCAGCTGCGTCTCCGGCCCGTCCAGGACGAATAGCCCATTTTCTGTCATGATTTTTTTCATAGAAGTAGGAGCCCACCACATCTATGATGATACCGGGTTTTGTCACAATTATCGTCATAGAAGTGTCATATGTATGACAGATTTTTTTTTCATTCAGCCCAAAATGTCACGAATGTGTCTTTTATTTGTAGTGACGGCCAATTCATCGAATGTCGTCATTATTGCCTTTCACTTGCACGACCGAATGATGTGCAAATAATAATTGTGTAAGAATGCCACGGACTAAGCTGGAATCTGCAAACATTTTATTCAATAGGAGAAGACAAGGTAAAATGGGCTCTTTATTAGTTCAACAATTATTCATATGAGAGACACTCAACATTTTCATCGTGGTCTTCTCCTCAGTACAACTCAAATAAAAGGAAAAGAAATTTAGAGAGACACACTGAAATATTTTTGGACTTTTTGCTTTTCTTTAACAAGCAAATAAGGGAAAAGCAAAAACGTGAAAAACTATTTACACGGGAAAGCTCCCAACAAGCAAAAGAATAATAGAGAAATGTTTTGGGGTTTTCTATTTAATATTACTACTAAGCATGCAGAGAAAGTAAATTAACTATAACTATTTTTTTGGTTTTTCTAAAGTTTATCAAACACTCAAGAAGAAATTAAGAAAATAAATCTAAGCATGGATGATACAATGAAAAAGTGTGGACACCAAAAAATGGAATAAATAGACATGAATGTAAAGTCGGTGCAAACACGTACTCCTCCAAGGTTAGGCTTTTGGCCTAACTTGGTAGTCGATCAGTAGCGTGGAGGGTAGTAGTCGGCGTGGTAGCTCACGGAGGCTCTTGGTGCAGATGCCTCGACCCGTCATGCTACCTCTACTACTGCGATGTGAGCTCAGGCCTCGCTCTCAAGAAAAATATCTGCCCTTGTTGTGATAATCAAAAAGAGCAGGCGCAAGCAAATATGTTTGCGCAACAGATTTTTTGTTAAACAATAGATTATAAGTGAAGTTATCAAACTTTCCCTTGAGAATCTTATGTTATTTTAAAGTGTCAAAATCTAAATACTGCGTGGGTAGGACAGGATCAAACGGCAAAGGTGAAACACCAAGCCCTCGAGCTCAACGTGTGGCATAAATTCCACCATAGAACCAGCCACTGTTAGCGTTATGCTGAAGTCTGCATGCAACAATTGCTCCAAGGTTATAATTCCTTTCACCGGTGAGGGTGGTGTGGATGAGGCTCAAGTCTGGTGCACAGAGCGTGCTACTGTCTTGCTTGCCTACTATGCATTTCCCGTTAAATAACGCAGAGTACTGAATTGTGGGAAAAATGAATGCTCTTTATTCTACCTTGAATCACTCCCCACCTTTCACCGTAACAAAGGCTCGTCAAGAATGTTTTGAACTCAGCCTTTGGTGGCTCGTTAAGCGAACCCCAAAATGGAAGCTTGCAGTGATAAGCAAAATTCTCTAGTGATATGGTAAATGGGTTATCATAAAGCATAAACGACACCCTAGACTCACGTGGAAAATATTTAAATCCTTTGACAAATGATTCAGTGAGAAGTTGGTGTTGTTCACACTTATCTAGAAGGTAGGGACCGAGAGCAGCATTGTGAACATATTGCTCAAATTTCTCCTTAATGCCCACACGCACCATATACTCATCGCAAGGCCATAAGCATGTTTTGGTGGCGGCATCTCGCATGGAACTTTCACTTGGTTCAACATAAGACCGGCGAGCAGAACTGTCACTAGAAGATGCCCCCCAAGGATCGTCTCCTCGAAGAACTCCTTCCAAATAGGTTCATCATGTCCGTGTACAATTTTCTGAAAATAAAAATTTTGGGGTGACAAAAATTTGTCAACAAAACTTTATAAAATTGAGAGCAACCACTCGTAAGGATGCATAGAAGCCATAGCATGCATTCAAACTACTTAGAAAACTAAGAATTTAAAATGCAAGCACATCTACAACAACACCAAGAGTAGCTAATTATTCAAAATATAAACCACTAAAGAAAAAATTAATTGGACAAACGGTAGAGTCACATACCAAGCAACAATCCCCCGAAACAGTTTCGGAAATGAAGTTTCGAGAAAAGAGTTCAAAATCCACGGGTTTGAGCTCAAGAATACGGGAGAGAGAGCAATGGATATTTTTTTCCTGGAGGTAAGTGATGATGTGGGATGAAGAGGTAAGTGAGGGGGCCCACGTGGGGACCACAACCCACCAGGGCGCGCCCAGGTGGGTTGTGCCCACCTGGTGCACCTCCCTCTGGTTTTATTTGCAACAGAAATTCAGAAATATTCAGAAAAAAAATCATGTAAAATTTTCAGGGCATTCTAAGAACTTTTATTTTTGGGTCATTTTTTATTGCACTGGAAATTTAGAAAACAGACAAAACATGGCATTTTATTTTATTTAACTAATAAAAACAGAAAACAAAAGGTAAGGACAGAAAGTAGTGCTTAGTAAATTCATCAACTTCATAGCGTTCAAAAATGATCCGTTAATAAGGTTGATCAAGTCTTATTAACAACCACTTTCGATTAGCATGAAACCGAAGAACTTTCGTAAATCACTAAGTTGCCTCAATGGGGATATGCATTTCCCCAACAATAAGTATTTCATATTTCCTTTTAACAGTAGGTCGAGGTATTTGAAAACTTCCAATAGTGATTGTCGGAGATTTTTCAATAACATTAATACCATTCACATGGAATTGTTTCTTCGGAAGGTGCACCGTATGCTCATTGCCATTAATATGAAAAGTGACCTTTCTTTTATTGCAATCAATAACAGCCCCTGCAGTATTCAAGAATGGTCTACCAAGGATAATCGACATGTTGTCATCCTCGGGCATCTCAAGTATAACAAAGTCAGTCAAAATAGTAACATAAGCAACAACAATGGGCACATCCTCACAGATACCGATAGGTATGGCAGTTGATTTGTCAGCCATTTACAAAGATATTTCAGTAGGTGTGAGTTTATTCAATTCAAGTCTTTTATACAAAGAGAAAGGCATAACACTAACACCAGCTCCTAAATCACACAAAGCAGTTTTCACATAATTCTTTTTGATAGAGCAAGGTATAGTTGGTATTTCTGGATCTCCGAGTTTTTTAGGTACTCCATCTTTGAAAGTATAATTAGCCAGCACAGTGGAGATTTCAGCTTCCAGTATTTTTCTCTTATTTGTGATGATGTCTCTCATGTGCTTTGCATAAGGAGGCATTTTCAAGATATCAATCAAGCGAGTACACAAAAAAACTGGCCTCATCATTTCAGCAAAGTGTTCAAATTCTTCATCATCATTCTTTTTAGTTGACTTATGTCGGAGTAATGGGCCACGGGTAGGCCAACCCGAGCCCCATGACCTTTCAAGACATCGGGGCAGGCTGGGCCCCTCAAGACCACAGGGCAAAGAGCCGCTTCCTGGGGAGTCTACGGCAAGGCGGCCGACTGCCCGCTCACGGCCGAGTCCCAGGGACGACTTCCAGAGAAGCCGGCTTTGGGGAGTCGGTCGGCGACTCCAACAAACCGTGACCTCATCGTGAGGGACGGGGCAGGGGCGTGGCTACAGTAAAGCCCACTCCCCGCCCCTTACCAAGGGCAGGCATGGCTACAGCGCGCCGTACTTGGGAAGATCTCCCCGCGGCGTGGCACTGTTGCCCAGCCGACCCTGACATCAGCACCACTGTACCTAGTCCTGTGCCCATGACGGCTTGTCTGTACAGCCTGGAGGCAACAGGGCCCACCAGCCAGCGAGACCTCGGGAGACGGCAGGGGCACCGCCAGACGGGCCCAACGGGAGTTGGCCCGGGGGAGTCGGCCGAGCCCTCCCCCGGGCCCGCGCGCCATTAATCAAGAAGAGATGGGGAGTGGCCACAGTGATCGCCCGCTAGGCGGCGGGGCTGTTGCCACGACCCCATGACCAAGCTTGCATCATCAGGAGCACGGCTACAGTAATCAGCAATCGGCAAGACCCGCCCGCGGGGGACGCGGCCTGTCGGCTCCATACCAGACCAGTCGGCGGGGCCCACCAGTCGGCGGGCCCCAGCAGTCGGCGGGCCCCAGCAGTCGGCGGAGAAGTCGGAGGTCGGAGACACTGACGGCTGGGCCCGCGCCCAGTCACATTACCATTGTACCCCTGGGGGGGTAGGCCTATATAAACCCCCCAGGGCACCCATGCAAAGTGTTGGATCCCAGTAGTTCTATACCTCACCAGATAGAGGGAGAGAGCTAGCCTTGCCCTCTCCTACCACCATATACAGCTCAAGGAGCAACCATGTAAATCCTTGACTATAGTGATCATGCGGAGACCCCGCAGAGCAGCAGTAGGGGTATTATCTCCCCGGAGAGCCCCGAAGCTGGGTAAGATTAGCCGGCGTGCATGTCTTCGCCTCATCCCGTTTCCAGGCACCGGCGACGTTCTACTCGCCCCCACCATGATAAGCCATCCGTTGGCATATGTCGCACCAAACCCCCGACATTTGGCGCCCACCGTGGGGCTTGGTGCACCGCCGTCCGGAGATCTATTCTAGACGGGAACCCTTTTCCTCCCTGGCGAGCGCAGCCAGCCAGGCACGCCAGACGAAGTTTGCGTTGACGCACTGCGCGGCGTGGAGATTGCCTGCGCAGCCAGCTCCTTGGCCAAACTTGTCGGCGAGGTCCGCCTCTCCGACGAGCCTGCGTCCGATGCAGGCATAGGCGGCCCCGAAAACCTCCTCGCGGGCCTCCTCGATCAACTCCACGTTTCCGGCGAGCCTGCCGTAGACTTGGAGTCCGTAGGCTCCACCGACCCGATGCTGGTCGACTCCGACACCGCGTCGGTCGACGCTTTGCCCTCCAACATGGTGGTCTACGACGAACCTCTCCCCCACGCGGAGAGCGACGGGAGCACCATCACTGAGGTGCTGGTCATCAGTCATGACGAGTTCCCCGGTGGAAGGGCGCCCGACTCACTCGGCGTGGTGCTGCAAGACCTAGTTGCGCCCATTCCAGAAGATGCTGACGCAGAGACGCTAGAAGCGCGCCGCCTTCAGCTTGTTGAAGGCGCGAAGAAGCTAGCCAGCATGAGACACTTGTCAGAAGCTTACCAGCGGGAGATGGATCGCGCTGTTGGCGGCTCGCCGGCTCCGGCAGGGCCCAGCCGCCTTGGCGCGGTTCAGCAGCGCGGCGTAGCCATCGCCAGCCTGTTTGGGGCTAGCCGTCCCGTGTATGCCACGCCAGCGGAGAACATCTGAGCCGCCCAGGTGGCGGCGGATGAGCTGGACAATTTCGAGGGCGAAGAGCGCCGCCTCATGATGGAGTGAGTCCAGCGGCTCCTCGACGCGGCCGCCGCGCAGTACGAGGCCGGCTGCCGCACGGAGGCGCCGCAGCGGCCAAACAACGACCCGCACCGAGACCAAGGCGCGACGTCTCGGACGCCGACTGGTGGTGCCCGAGGAAGAAAGGACAAGGAGCCAGCTGTCAGCAATAGTCGGACTCGGATTACCATAGAGCGCGACCGAGACAGCCGCCCAAGAGCAGTGGAACGACTGTCCGCCTCCCCCTCCCCGCAAGGAGAGGCGAGTCTCCCCGCCGCTTGTTGACCATCCGACTCTCGGAGACCGCCTTGGCCGCCGAGAAGGAGTTGGGGAGAATGACGCCCGCCACCGGATCGACCGACTTCACCGGTCCTTGGCGCTGGAAGAAGAAGACGAGCTCGGTCCGCCTTGTTTCGGGCCTCGCATTCGGGACGAGCCCTTTCCCAGAAGGTTCATGCTCCCAAGAGACACGCCCAAGTATACCGGCTCCGTGAAGCCGGAAGACTGGCTAGTCGACTACTCTACGGCTGTCAGCATAGCAAACGGCAACAAGCGTGTCGCCGTAAAGTATGTTCCGCTCATGCTTCAGGGCACGGCCCGGACGTGGTTGAACAGCCTGAAGCCCCGCAGCATCAACAGCTGGGTCGACTTCACTGAAGCATTCGTCCGCAACTTCACCAGCACGTACAAACGTCCTCCCAAGCCTCGTCAGCTTTCCTTGTGCGTGCAAGGTCCTAACGAGTCGACTTGCGACTACCTCACGCGTTGGGCCGAGCTCCGGAACTCCTGCGAGGGCGTGCACGACATGTAGGCCATCGAGTAGTTCACAGCCGGGTGCCGAGAAGGCACCCTCCTCAAGCACAAGCTCCTCTGTGACGAGCCAGAAACCCTCGACGAGCTGCTGATCATAGCGGACAAGTACGCTACGGCTGACTCCTCCATGAAGACGGAAATTCAAATCAGCATGACCGGCAAAGTAGCTCCTCAGGCTCCAAGAACTCCGGCAGCGGATGCCGGCCGGCGACAACAGCAGGGCGACCACAAGTGCAAGGCCCCGCAGCTGGCTTCCAGCAGCCGGCAGGTCGCGACCGTCGAAGCCCAGCAGCCAGAAGAGCAGCCTCCGCCCAAGCGACAGAACGGCGGCAAGCCGAACTAGTTGCCGGCCTTCTCTTATGAGCAGACCTTGGATGGACCTTGCAAGTTCCACAGCGGTGCAAAGCCATCAATTCACACCACCCGGAAGTGCCACTGGCTCACCAGGATCGCCAAGGGAGACGGCCTCCTGCCACCCCTGCCTGCTGGGCAGCTGCCTCTGCCTCTGCCCCAGCAGCCGGCAGTCAGGCCAGTCGGCGCAGTACAAGACGAGTACCTTGAAGAGCACGGAGCCTATGTGGTGTTCACCAGTGTGGCTGACGATCGACGCAGCAGGCGGCTGCAGCGACAAGAGGTGAACGCGGTAGCCTCAGAGATGCCAGAGTTCATGCACTAGTCAGAGAGGCCCATCAGCTGGAGCAGGGCTGACCACCCAGAAGTGATGCCGAGTCCGGGCTCCTACGCCTTGGTCCTGGATGCCACCTTTGCCACGGACAAACGGGCCGCGCGTTTCTCATGAGTTCTGATAGATGGGGGCAGCAGCATCAACATCCTGTACAAGGACACCATGGAGAAGTTAGGAATCAAGCAGAGACAGCTTCAGAATAGCCGGACTGTGTTCCACGGCATTGTTCTTGGGCTTTCCTGTTCACCAATCGGCAAGATCCTGATTGACGTCCTCTTTGGGGACAAAGATCACTTTCGAAGAGAGTCTGTTTGGTTTTAGGTGGTGGACCTTGAGAGCCCATAACATGCGCTACTTGGCCGGCCCGCCTTGGCCAAGTTCATGGCGGTCCCCCACTACGCCTACCTCAAGATGAAGATGCCCAGTTCCAGGGGAATTCTGACTGTGGCCGGCGACTACCGGAAGTCGCCCGCTTGCGCGGCCGAAAGCAGTCCGCTGGCCGAGTCCCTGGTGATTGCGGCCGAGAAGCGACTCCTTGAGCGAGCTGTGGCGATGGCCGGCAAGCAGCCGGAGATATCGCCCGACCCGAAGGAGTCGGAGGCCGAGGGTTCATTCAAGCCGGCCAAAGAGACAAAGAAGATACCCTTGGATCCGGAACACCCAGAGAGGTACGCCGTCGTAGGTGCAAACCTCGACAGCAAATAGGAAGGTGAGCTCGTCAATTTCCTCCGTGAGAATCGGGACATCTTCGCGTGGTCTCCCAAAGACATGCCAGGTGTGCCGACGGAATTCGCCGAGCACAAGTTACACGTCCGATCTGATGCAAAGCCGGTCAGGCAGCCCCTGCGCCGCTTATCAGAGGAGAAGAGAAGAGTTGTCGGAGAAGAGATAGCCCGACTCCTAGCAGCCGGCTTCATTATGGAAGTTTTCTTCCCGGAGTGGCTGGCAAATCTGGTCCTGGTGCTAAAGAAGAACAAGCAGTGGCGAATGTGTATTGACTACACGAGCCTCAACAAGGCCTGCCCCAAGGACCCGTTTGCTCTGCCGAGAATTGATCAAGTGATAGACTCCATAGCCGGATGCGAGCTGTTGAGTTTCTTGGATGCGTACTCAGGATATCACCAGATCAAGCTGAACCCGGCTGATAGATTGAAGACCGCCTTCATCATGCTGTTTGGAGCATTCTGCTACCTCACCATGACGTTCGGCCTGAGGAATGCCGGCGCCACCTTTCAGCGTTGCATGCAGAAATGCCTCCTCAAGCAGCTCGGTAGGAACGCCCACGTTTACATGGACGACGTAGTGGTGAAGACAGAAAAGTGAGGAACATTGCTGGAAGACCTCAAGGAGACCTTTGAGAACCTGCGCCGATTCCAGATTAAGCTCAACCCCGAGAAGTGTGTCTTCGGAGTACCAGTCGGCCAGCTGCTAGGTTTCTGGTCTCTGAGCGCGGCATAGAATGCAACCCAGTAAAAATCAAGGCCATCGAGAGAATGGAGGTACCTAGCCGACTGCTGGATGTGCAGAAGTTCACCGGCTGCTTGGCGTCCATCAGCCGATTCATTAGTTGGCTGGGCGAGAAAGCTCTCCCCTTATACCAACTCATGAAGAAGACCACTTTTTTCGAGTGCAACCATAAGGCGGACGAACCTTTCCACCAGTTGAAGAAGATGCTGACTACTCCACCCGTCCTGGCGGCTTCGACTCCCAAGGAACCTATGCTCCTGTACATCGCCGCCACTAGCCGAGTAGTTAGCACAGTCATTGTAGTGGAGCGCAAGGAGGAAGGCAAGGCGCTACCTGTCCAGAGACCAGTATATTACCTGAGCGAGGTACTGTCGACCTCCAAGCAGAACTACCCCCACTACCAGAAGATGTGCTATGGCATGCACTTTGCTGCCAAGAAATTGAAGCCTTACTTTCAAGAACATCCAATCACGGTGGTCTGCACGGCTCCACTTGCCGAGATCATCGGCAGCCGCGATGCCTCTAGTCGAGTGGCCAAGTGGGCCATAGAGCTGGCTCCTTACACCATCTACTACCAGCCCCGCACCGCTATCAAGTCACAAGCACTGGCCGACTTCCTCGTCGACTAGGCCGAGACCCAGTACCTGCCTCCAGCACCTGACTCCACCCATTGGCGGATGCACTTCGACGGCTCCAAGATGCGCACCGGCTTGGGAGCCGGCGTCGTCCTCACCTCTCCCAAAGGCCACAAGCTCAAATATGCACTGCAAATCCACTTCGTTGCCTCCAACAACGTGGCCGAGTACGAGGCGCTCATTCATGGGCTCCGGCTTGCCAAAGAACTTGGCATCCGCCGGATCTTGTGTTATGGCGACTCGGACTTAGTGGTCCAGTAGTTGTCTGGCGACTGGGACGCCAAAGACGCAAACATGGCGAGCTACCGTTTCCTCGTGCAGCAACTCAGCGGGTATTTCGAAGGGTGTGAGTTCCTCCATGTGCCAAGAAACGACAACGACCAAGCAGACGCCTTGGCACGAATCGTCTCTACCCGCCAAGCAATACCATCTGGCGTCGCCCTTCAACGCCTCCTCAAGCCGTCTGTCAAGCCTTCACCAGAATCAGACTCCATCTTTGTGCCGGCTCCTCCCGAAGACGGCGGACCCGACTCCGGAGTTCCCGCAGTCAGAACGGGGACTTTGGCGGACGACTCCAAAGCTGCCACAGTCGAGCCCGGCCCGGGGACTGCGGTGACGAACTTGGAGATTCCAGAGCTCGGCCCAAGGACCGAGCCAGTCGGCCTGGGGACTTCATCAGCCCAACAAGCGATTGTTGACTCCAGCCCGCCGCCTCCCAGCCTAGCCGCCCTCGTCCAAGTCGCAGTTCTGATAGTTGACGAAATAGCAGCACCCTCATGGGCCCAGCCCATCCTCAAATTTCTGGTGAACAAAGAGCTACCAACTGATGAGACCTCAGCTCGGCAAGTACAACGCCGGGCAGCAGCCTATACCATAATCAAAAGAGAGCTGGTCAGGCGCAGCGTCCCTGGTGTCTACCAGCGCTGCGTAGAGCCAGAGAAAGGCCAGGCAATCCTCAAACACATCCATCAAGGCGAATGTGGCCACCATGCGGCTTCAAGAGCACTCGTCGCCAAAGCTTTTCGACACGGTTTATTTTGGCCGACTGCCTTGGAAGAGGCCAAGGAGTTGGCCCAAAAATGCAAAGGGTGCCAGAAGTTCAGCTCCAAGCCGTACCAGCCGGCTTTCGCGCTCAAGACCATCCGCATTGCTTGGCCTTTCGCAGTTTGGGGTCTAGACATGGTGGGACCATTCAAAACAGCACGAGGCGGTCTAACTCACCTACTTGTCGAAGTGGACAAGTTCACCAAGTGGGTGGAAGTGAAGCCAATCAAGAAACTGAACGGTCCGACTGCCATGACCTTCATCACCGATATCACAATTCGGTACGGCATACCACACAACATCATCACCGACAACGGCACAAATTTTGCCAAAGGCGCCTTGGCCCGTTTCTGTGCAACACAGGGCATCCGACTGGACCTAGCATCCGTCGCCCACCCGCAGTCAAACAGCCAAGTGGAGTGAGCAAACGGCCTCATCCTGTCCGGCATCAAGCCTTGGTTGATCGAGCCTCTGGAGCGCTCGGCTGGCTGCTGGCTCGACGAGCTGCCAGCTGTCCTCTGGAGTCTGCGCACGACTCCAAACAAGTCAACCGGCTTCACGCCCTTCTTCCTCGTCTACCGTGCCGAAGCCGTCATCCCAACGGACATAGAGTTCGACTCCCCACGAGTCACCATGTACACCAAGGAGGAAGCAGAAGAAGCACGACAAGACGGCGTCGATCTAATGGAAGAGGGCCGGCTGTTGGCACTCAGCCGGTCCAGCATCTACCAGCAGATCCTGCACCGATACCACAACAGGAAGGTCAGGACAAGATCTTTCCAAGAAGGCGACCTTGTACTCCGGCTGATCCAGTGAACAGCCGGCCAGCACAAGCTGTCGCCGCCTTGGGAAGGCCCTTTCATCATCAGCAAAGTACTAGGCAACGACTCCTACTACCTAATCGACGCTCAGAAGCCCCGAGCACGCAAGAGGGACGACTCCGGCAAGGAGACAGAGCGGCCATGGAATGCAAATCTTCTCCGAAGATTTTACAGTTGATGCAGTATGTATCACGCTACCTTTTGTATTAAAATACCAAGACATCGGGCCCCCCCCCCGAGACGAGCTCGGGGACTCCCTCTTTTGTCTGTATGATAAAAATTATGCCTACAAGTATGTTACTCTTTGTCATGCCGCTTGGCACCGGGCTCGACAAGTCGGCCCGGGGACTTGCCGCCTTGCACTATGAAATGCTTCCTGCAGTCGGACAAGTAGTGTGTAAACGCCTAAGCCTTCTCCTGCCAGAAGCCGCAGTTTGCAGAGCGACTATACGGTGGGCAGCAATAAGGTAGAATGGGCATTCGCATGAAAAATGGCTAAGGACCCAAAGCATAAAACATAGCTCAACACGGCTTCCAAGACCTTCCTGCAAACTGACTCTCGGACAGTCGGATTGTCGTTTTCTATCCAACTTGCTCAAAGAATCTTGAAATCGGCTAAATACTTGCTTTCCCAAAGTAGCCTAGCACTTGATCCAGAAACAGTCTGCAGAGCGGCTATCCGATTGGCAAGGCAGGCAACTAGGAGAAAGCGGCAAAGGAAAACAGCCAAAAAGAACAATGAGCAAGAAAAGATAGACATATATATATAACATAGGCCCTTGGCCGAATTGTCAAGCAGAGGTTCAAAATACACCCCGCGGGTGGAATTGTGCGAATTAGCAAGTTCCTCAAAAGACTACTGAAGCAGATAAAACAAAAGACACTGCGGCAACTTAGGAGGCGGCAGACGGAGTCGGGGGGTCGGAGGAGGCGCCAGCGTCAGTCGTCGGGGCGATCGGCCGGCTAGTCTCGGCTTGATCGCCTCCGGCAGCAGTCGGATCAGTCGCACGCGGCTCATTGCTGGAGGCGCAGTCGGGCTGAGGCTGGCCGTCTACTCCGTCTTCTGGTGCCTCCGCCTTGCCCTCACCCTCCACCTCGTCCTCCTCCTCGACACTGGAGCCGATCACCTCCGCCGAGTCTTCGCCGTAGTCTGGGTTCATCCCAAACCACTCCGGCGGGACCTCCTCGCCGTCTTCAGACCGCTCGGGGACGAAGATGCTCGTGTCGGTGTATTCGGTGATTGCCGCAGCACGCTTGACGAGGGCGTCTTCTGCAGCTGCCAGCTCCGACTGGGCCTTCGACCGAAGCGTGGCCAACCGGTCTAGATCCAGCCCCGGGTACCACGCCTTGACGAACTCCAAGGCCCGGCGCGCTCCAGTCCGGGCCGAAGAGCCCTTCTAGGCCTCGAGGCGACCAACCGCGAGCTCCAACCAGTTGGCCGTCACGCTGGGGGTGCGCGGAGCCTACATATCCGTCCAAAGGGCGGAGACTGCCTGGGCGCCGACGCGCTGAAGCCGGTGCAGCATCCGGTGAGCCGGCCGGAGGCGAGCCTCGATACTCAAGATGTGCTCATCAAGAGCTTGGGTGGCATCGGCGGCGATCTCTGCGCCCTCCGCCCTCCGACTTGCACGATCGGCCTCGATGGCTTGGATAGCGGCCAGAGACTGCCCAGGGAAGTAGTCTGCAAAAGACATGAAGAAACAAAAAAGCGAGTCAAAAACCAGGAGTCGGCACGACCTAGGTCGGCGGCTCAAAGAAAGAAAACAAAGAGACTCACCATCAACGATGTCTTCGATCTCGTGGAAGCCGGAGGACAGCATCGCCTCCTTGTCAGACCAGGAAGAGCGCTCGCTTGTGAACTCGGCCAGGAGGGCGGCCTCCGTCTCCTCCGCCTCCCTCTGCGACTTCGCGAGCAGCCCCTTCTGCTCTGCCAACTGAGCGGTCAACAGATCGCGCTCCGCGGCGAGCTTGCTGCACTCCTCCCCTTTGGCGAGCAGGGCGGAGTTGGCTTCGCTCAGCTGCTGTTGAAGAGCAGCGTTGGCCTTGAAGCAAAGAAAGAAAGACAGCAATCGTCAATAAAGTAGGTCGTCGGGGAGATCCGGCCCGACTGCTCAGCAGTCGGCCCGAACCTCGGGGACTACAACCCATGGGTGCGCTAGCGCGCCCCCGCAGAGAAGAGAAAAAGGAGGAGGACTTACTCCGGCTCTCCGCCAAGTCAGCGGTCCGCTTGCCCAACTCTTCAACATTACGGTTGAAGGTGGTGACGCGGAGGTTGTGGTAGTCCTGCAACAAGCGTTTCAGACAAAGTTAGTACCCAGAAGTTCATCAAATTGAAGTTCCGGGCCGCCTGCTTAGCAGCCGACCCGAAACTCGGGGACTACACCCAGTGGGTGCGCTGGCGCGCCCCCATAGAGAGAAACAAGAAAAAACAAAGGCCCAAAGAAAAGACATACCCGGACGGCCGCCCGCGACGCCAGGAACACCTTGGTGCAGCTCCGGAGGGCATCGCCCTCAGCGCGGAGCTTCGCCTGGACGTCCAGGAGCGCCTGGTTCAGCGGCCCTGTGCCGCCTCCCCGCACCCACCCAACAGGTGCGGCGCTCGTCGCCTCAGCATCTGGAGCCGCCGAGCTGGCGGTGCCGGCTTCCAGGGGCGGGGGGCTGAAGTCGCCTTCTCCAGACGACGACGCGCTGGCGAGCCGACCTGGAGGAGTAGCCTCGCCACGGCCTCTTCTTAGGTCGACGGCACCGGAGGGTCCACTGGCTGCTCGCCTTGCATGCCTTCAGACGGCGGCGGAGGCGGTGGCGGAACGTTCGCGCCCGGAGTAGAGGACTCGCCACCTTCCCTCCCCTCGACGAGGTTCTCCCCACCGGCTCCTCCAGTCTGCCCGTGAACTCCGGCGGCGGCGGCGCAGAGTTCAGCGGGGTGACAAGCAAGGCCGCCTGGTGGCGTGCGGCTTCCTCAGCCCGCTACTTCGCCGCGGCGGTGGCTTCGGCCTCCGCTAGTTTTTTCTTGGCGGAGGCCTCCGCCCTGTCAGCCTCCGCCTTCTCCAGGCGGAGGGCTTCTTCCTCATTGCGCTTCTCCTGCGCATTCTGCTCTGTCGCCTCCCGGAGGTCGGCAGCGGGGTCTATCCGCCGAGTGGTGGCGGGCGTCTCCGCCGACCCCATGACGGAGGCGGTGGCGACCCGCTCAAGAGAGAGGGGAGCCCTGAAGAAAGAGGGGCGAGCAGAGACTCAGACAAAGCACGAAGAAAGAACGAATTTTGAAGACAGAATACTTACGCAGAGACCAACGGTGGCTTCTTCACTCCCTTACAGAAGCAGATGGCCTTCACGGCCGCCTCGTCCCACCGGGTCGCCGCAGCCGAGCCCTTGGGCTTCTTCGGCCGGCTGCCGAACAAAGTCGGCGCAGCCCGGCGCTTCTTCCCGCCGCCTGGAGCGCCCGACGCAGCAGAAGAGCCCGTGCGTGGCTGGCTAGCTCCTGGCCGATGGCGAGGGGCGACTCCTTCCTCGGCGTCGTCTTCAGGCCAGTCGGCAAAGGTGGCAGAGGGCTTGAAGTCGCCTGTCGTCCCCCCTCCTCCCTCGGTGTCGTCTTCCAGAGCCGCCGCCCCCAGATCGGGGTCGTCGACGTCGCTCTCCGCCTGGTCGGTGGCGAACTCACGTGCCGGCCCTGAGGTGCCGGCTGGTGGGTGAATAAGGGGATTCTAACCAAAAAGCAGATTGATTAGAACAAGACTCGGCAAGAAGAAGACAATCTGAAGAAAAGAAAGGCGACTCACCACGGGCGGGGGGTTGGCGCGGGAGTATGGCTCCTTGCCGAATCGCCAGTCCTCCGGGAGCCTGCTGTCCGAGAGGTAGTTCACCATCAGGGCCACCTCTCCATGAGGCATGTCCTTGGTGCACATCCGATTCGGGTCGCGGCCCCCGCTCATCTGGCATATCAGGTGAGGGCGGCCTTGGAGTGGGAGAACTCGGCGCGAGACGAAGGCGGCCAGCAGGTCCGGGCCAGTCAGACCCTCCGACTGCGTCAGCACTTGGAGTCGCGTGATGGCGCCGGCTCCCGCAGGCGTCAGCGACCTGGCCCGGTACGACCAGTTGGGCAGTCTGCCAGCCGGCGGGCCGGCTTCGAAAGCCGGCAGATTAACCCAGTCGCCACGCGTGGCGACGTTCCTGACGTAGAAGTAGGACCACTGCCACATCTTCACCGACTTCAGCAGCGCGATGGAGGGGAAGTGGTTGTCGGCTCCTGTCCTTCGCACGGCGATGAAGGCGCCACACTGAGCCGGCACGCCCGCAGCCTGGGTGCCGAGCTTGGAGAAGAAGAACTCCCCCCAGAGCTCGAGGGTGGGGAGGACTCCCAGGAAGCCCTCGCACAGAGCCATGAAGGCAGAAAGAAGCACCACTGTGTTGGGGGTGAGGTGGTGCGGCTGGAGTCCATAGAATTCCATGAACGACCGGAGGAAGCTGCTCGCCGGCAGCCCCAGCCCGCACAGGCAGTGCGAGCGGAAGATGACCCGCTCGCCCTCCCGCGGAGCGGGGGAAATCTCCCCCTCTGGCGCGAGATGCACCTGCACGCGATCCTCGCCGGGAAGCCGACGGGTCCGGCAGAGGAACTCGATATGGTCTTCGCGGACCTCATAGCCGTCCCAGGTGCCGGAGCACACCGGGGGAGGCGCGGCAGCAGAGGAAGAGCTCATCGTCGCGAGCGGTGACCACAGTGTGCGCAGGAGCTTGGGCGTGCGGCGGAGCGAGCGAGAGAGAGAAGAAAGAGGAAGCAGGAGAGCGAAGGAGCTGCGAGGAGGAAGAAAGCAAGGGGCAGTAGGAAGGAGGGGCGCGCGTGCTCCCCTCTTCCCCCTACTTATAGCCCTCGGGGCTGCGAAGCCGAGGGGGCGAGCGTGGGGATTTACTGCACCCACAACCTCACGCCCCCCACGATCCCTGCAAAGTTACTACACGTAGTAACTCCACAGGAATCCTAACCGTCCACTGGGGCCACAGCGGATCCGCTCAGGCGCCGAGGCGCGGTAGTGGCGGGCCCCGCCTACGGGCCTGTCCCATCGCGCGCGTGGGCTGGCAGGACGGCCTAGCCACGTGCCCCCGCGTGGCAGGCCAAGAACAGGCGGCGGCCTGTAAGCTTAGCTAGCACGCCACTTGAAATCCCACCGCGATGTTCGAACTACTGAGCAAGTCGGAATAGAGTGGGCCTGAGTCGGGCGAGTCCGACCCCGTCTAGTCGGCCCGGCGGAAGTCAATCAAGACCATGTGTCGAGCATCCGGAGAAAGAAACTGCTGAGGCTTCTCGGCCGATTGTCCGCGGCGCCTCACCAGCTTCGGGGACTACTGTCGGAGTAATGGGCCACGGCTAGGCCAACCTGAGCCCCATGACCTTTCAAGACATCGGGGCAGGCTGTGCCCCTCAAGACCACTTGGCGAAGAGCCGCTTCCTGGGGAGTCTACGGCAAGGCGGCCGACTGCCCGCTCACGGCCGAGTCCCTGGGACGACTTCAAGAGAAGCCAGCTTTGGGGAGTCGGCTGGCGACTCCAACAAGCCGTGACCTCATCGAGAGGGACGGGGCAGGGGCGTGGCTACAGTAAAGCCCACTCCCCACCCCTTACCAAGGGCAGACATGGCTACAGCGCGCTGTACTTGGGAAGATCTCCCCGCGCGTGGCACTGTTGCATAGCCGACCCTGACATCAGCAGCACTATACCTAGTCCTGCGCCCATGACGGCTTGTCTGTACGGCCTGGAGGCAACAGGGTCCACCAGCCAGCGAGACCTCGGGAGACAGCGGGGGCACCGCCAGACGGACCCAACGAGAGTCGGCCCGGGGGAGTCGGCCGAGCCCTCCCCCAGGCCCGCGCGCCATTAATCAAGAAGAGATGGGGAGTGGCCACAGTGATCGCCCACCAGGCGGCGGGGCTGTTGCCACGACCCCATGACCAAGCTTGCATCATCAGGAGTACGGCTATAGTAATCAGCAGCCGGCAAGACCCGCGTGCGGCGGACGTGGCCTGTCAGCTCCGTACCAGACCAGTCGGCGGGGCCCACCAGTCGGCGGGCCCCACCAGTCGGCGGAGAAGTCGGAGGTCGGAGACACTGATGGCTGGGCCCGCGCCCAGTCACATTACCATTGTACCCCTGGGGGGTTGGCCTATATAAACCCCCAGGGCACCCATGCAAAGGGTTGGATCCCAGTAGTTCTATACCTCACCAGATAGAGGGAGAGAGCTAGCCTTGCCCTGTCCTACCACCATATACAGCTCAAGGAGCAACCGTGTAAATCCTTGACTATAGTGATCATGCGGAGACCCCGCAGAGCAGCAGTAGGGGTATTATCTCCCCAGAGAGCCCCGAAGCTGGGTAAGATTCGCCGGCGTGCATGTCTTCGCCTCATCCCGTTTCCAGGCACCGGCGACGTTCTACTCGCCCCCACCATGATAAGCCATCCGTTGGCATATGTCGCACCAAACCCCCGACAATTTAGGTGGAAAAGGCATAGGTTTTTGAAGTTTCCTTATCATTATCAGGAGGTTTAGCAACTCTTTTAGGATGCCCCTCAGGATAAAGTGGTTCCTGGGTCATTTTACCTCCTGTAGTTGCAACTTTAACAGCAAAGTCATGCATATTATTATTCATTTCGTCAAGCAATTCTCTTTGAGATTTAGCAACTTGTTCTAACTGAGTTTGAACCATAGAAGCATGCTTTCCAACACCTCTAACATCATTTGATATTCTAAATAACAAGTCACTCAAGCGAGCAATCATATCATAATTATATTCAATTGTTTCATAACATTTGCATTGAAGTGATCTTGTTTTCTAATGTAGTTTTCAAACTCATAAAGGCATTAACTAGGATGCATATTGTGAGGATTATCACTATCATTAAACTTCATAAGAGAATTTACCTCTACCACCTTAGGCAGTGGTGGTGTATTAAGCCCATGTATTTCTTCAATAGAGGGTAAATTTTTAACATCCTCAGCTTTAATACCTTTTTCCATAATAGATTTCTTTACTTCTTGCATATCTTCAGGACTAAGATATAATATACCCCTCATCTTCGGAGTGGGTTTAGCCGGTGGTTCATGAATAGTCCAGTCATCATAATTTTTCAATATGTTATTCAATAATTCTTCAGCCTGTGCAACAGTTCGTTCCTTGAAAACACAACCAACACAACTATCTAGGAAGTACCTAGAAGCATCGGTTAGTCCATTATAGAAGATATCAAGTATTTCATTTTTCTTAAGAGGATGATCAGGCAAAGCATTAAGTAACTGGCAAAGCCTCCCCCAAGGTTGTGGGAGACTCTCTTCTTTAGTTTGCACAAAGTTAAATATTTACTCTAAGGCAGCTTGTTTCTTATGAGCAGGAAAATATTTTTCAGAGAAGTAATAAATCATATCTTGGGGACTATGCGCACAACCAGGAGCAAGAGTATTGTACCAAGCTTTAGCATCACCCTTTAATGAGAAAGGAAATAATTTGAGAATAAAGTAATAGCGAGTTTTCTCATCATGAGTAAAAAAGGGTGGCTATATCATTCAACTTAGAAAGATGTACCACAACAGTTTCAGTTTCATAACCATGGAAAGGATCAGATTCAACCAAAGTAATTTACTCTGGGTCAACAGAGAATTCATAATCCTTATCATCAATAAAGATAGGTGAAGTAGCAAACTTAGGATCACATTTCATTCTAGCATTCAGAGATTTTTCTTTATACTTGTGTAGTAATTTCTCTAGATCATCTCTATCATTACAAGCAAGAATATATCTAGTTGTTTCTTCACTCATAACGTAACCTTCTGGTACCTTAGGCAATTCATATCTTCGAAGGCTAGTTCTAGCAGGTGTTTCAGGAGATTCAGTTTCAAGCTCATCATCATATTCAACAACATCATGTTGTATAACTCTAGCAATTTGTTTATCAAGAAATTCACCAAGTGGAACATCATCATTATCAAGCAAGGTACTAGCATCATCATAAGCATCATTCATAGTAGAAGTAGCATCATCAATAACTTGTGACATATCAGAATTAATAGCATGTGGTGTTGTTGTGAGTTTATTCATAACAGAAGGTGAATCTAAAGCAGAACTGGATGGCAGTTCCTTACATCCCCTCGTCCTTGAGGGAAATATCTTAGTCTTAGGATCCTTCAGATTCTTCATAGTGATAATAAGATAATAACCCCAAGTGACTCAACAAATATAGTATGCTCCCCGGCAATGGCACCAGAGAAAGCTCTTGATAACCCACAAGTATAGGGGATCGCAACAATTTTCGAGGGTAGAGTATTCAACCCAAATTTATAGATTCGACACAAGGGGAGCCAAAGAATATTTGAAGGTATTAGAATTGGAGTTGTCAATTCAACCACACCTGGAGATTAATTATCTACAACAAGTAATCAGTAGCAAAGTAGTTTGATAGTTTTGATAATAGTGACAGCAGCAATAGTAACAGTAACAATGATAATAGTAATTTTGTAGCAAGCGTAAGAGTGATGATAGCAGTAGTAACTTAGCAGAAACAATATAAGATAAATTTGTAGGCATTGGATCGGTGACTTGTTGGATGATATTCATCATGTGACAGTTATAACCTAGGGCTATTCGGTACTAGCTCCAATTCATCGATATAATGCAGGCATGTATTCCGTAAATAGTCATACATGCTTTATTAAAGGAACTTGCATGACATATTTTGTCCTACCCTCCCGTGACAGTGGGGTCCTATTGGAAACAAAGGGATATTAAGGCCTCCTTTTAATAGAGAACCGGAACAAAGAATTAACACATAGTGAATACATGAACTCCTCAAACTACGGTAATCACTGGAAGAAGTCCCGGTTATTGTCACTCCGAGGTTACCAGATCATAACACGTAGTAGGTGACTATAACTTGCAAGATTGGATCTAGAACATGGATATAATGATGATAACATAAATGGTTCAGATCTGAAATCATGGCACCTGGGCCCAAAGTGACAAGCATTAAGCATGGCAAAGTCATAGCAACATCAATCTAAGAACATAGTAGATACTAGGGATCAAGCCCTAACAAAACTAACTCGATTACATGATGAATCTCATCCAACTCCTCACCGAGCAATGAGCCTACGAAGGAATTACTCACTCCCGATGGGGAGCATCATGGAATTGGCGATGGAGATCGGTTGGTGATGACGAAGAACGAAGACCCCCCTCTCTAGAGCCCCAAACGGACTCCAGATCTGCCCTCCCAAGGAAGAACAGGGCTTGGCGGCGGCTCCGTCTCATGGATCACGATAATTCTTTCTCCCTGATTTTTTCTCTGAAAATAGGAATTTATAGCGTTGGTTTCATGGTCTGCGAGGCCACTAGGTGGGGACAACCCACCTGGGCGCGCCAGGAGAGGGGGGCACGCCCTGGTGGGTTGTTCCCACCTAGGTGCCCCGCTCCGGCAGGTCTTGGCTCCAGAAATTCTTATTATTGATATAAAAAATCCTCAACTCATGTATATGATGATGATGGAAGTTGCATGGCAATATATCTCGGAATGGCTATGGAAATGCTATGATAGGTAGGTATGGTGGCTGTTTTGAGGAAGATATAAGGAGGCTTATGTGTGATAGAGTGTATCATGTCACAGGGTTTGGATGCACTGGCGAATTTTGCACCAACTCTTGAGGTGAGAAAGGGCAATGTACGGTACCAAAGAGGCTAGAAAATTGCGGAAAGGTGAGAGTGCATATAATCCATGGACTCACATTAGTCATAAAAAACTCACATACTTATTGTGAAAGTCTATTAGCCCTCGAAGTAAAGTACTACTACACATGCCCCTAGGGGGAGCTTGGTAGGAGTTAACCATTGTGTGCCCCTGACCTCCACACAAAGGAAGACACTTAATAATAAACCATGCTCCAACTTCTTAGCATAATGAGAGACTATACGTGCATGCTTTGGGAATTTCAAACCTTAACACCAATATTCTAACTAAACCACAATCTTTCACCAATACATCCCACATATTACTGTCTCTACATCGCAAAACTATTGCAAGGAATCAAACATATCATATTCAGTGATCTAATAGTTTTATGTAGGATTTATGAGTAACCATGTAAATAACCAATTCATGTTGACTCTAAATAGATATAAGTGAAGCATGGGAGTTTCATTCTTCCTAAAAAATACTTGCCCACGCTCTAATAAATATAAGTGAAACAAAAGAGCATTATACAAATAGTGTTTTCTCGGTGTAGATAAACAGGCATCCAAACTTCAAATGATATGAGTGAAGCACATGAAACGTTCTATAAAGACATACTCAAAAGATATAAGTGAAGTGCAAAGAGCATTATATAAATAAACCAAGGACTATCTAATACCATCATGGTGCATTATTAAAATAAATAAAAAATAAAAAACACACGACGCTCCAAGAATTTACACATATCATGTGAACAAAACAAAAACCGAGACATACCGATAATTATCGAAGAAAGATGGGATGCCTCTGGGTCATCCCCAAGCTTAGACGGTTGAGTCCCCTTGAATATTTACTTGGGGTTCCTTAGGCATCCCCAAGCTTTAAGTCTTGCCTCTCCTTATTATACTCCTATCGATATCTCCTCGATCTTCAAACACTTCATCCACACAAAACTTAACCAAACTTTTTATTAGAGGGGTTAGTACATATAACATCAAATCCCATCATGTCCTGGTGTAACATTATTTTCTAATTATGATCAAACATTACCCACCGTATGCTATCACAAAAACATTACCCACTGTATGCTATCACAATTCCATGGCTCCCAAGTCAAAGGGGCTCACCAAGATTTCAAACATAAGCAAATAACAAAACTATAAGAACAATCTGTGAAAATAGGACAATCTATAAAGATGCATATGGTACATATACTTTCATAACTCAAAAAATTCTAAAAATTTAGGAAAAAATAAAAAAAATTGCATAGAATTACTATGAATTTTTTTAGAATTTTTTCACAATCCTGTAAATTATCAAAATTCAAGCACTATAGCAAAAGTTTCTGTTTTTTCACATCACACCAAACAAGCAATTTAAACATCCTAATGGTAAATCTTGGGACATTATTTTTATAATACAATTGATGCGGAGCATTCCACGGACATCACCATATCGAGAGTCCGTTTGGCAAGTGATACGTGTGACATCTACTTCACATACATAAAGGTGAATCATCTCCTTTACACGTGTCCACTTGACCCCTTCAAGGATGGTATACTACTTGACATTCCTCCCGTGTGCATGCATAGGTATGGCCGGAGCTTTATGGATGTCGAGGAGGAGTGAAAGCGCCAATGAGAAACTACACCAATCATGAGGGAAGCATGGTAGCGACGATGGAAGAAGACGGTGTTGTTGAAGCTACATCGGTCGGACATCCGGCGCCATGCCACAGCCCAGACGTCCGACGTTGCTACCTCTTGAGCATGCGTTGGTTTTCCCTTGAAGAGGAAAGGGTGATGTAGCAAAGTAGCATAAGTATTTCCCTCGGTTTTTGAGAACCAAGGTATCAATCCAGTAGGAGATAACACGCAAGTCACCTAGTACCTGCACAAACAATCAAGAACCTTGCAACCAACGCGATAAAGGGGCTGTTAATCCCTTTGGTCACTCACAAAAGTGAGATCTAATAAAGATAGTAAGATAAATATTTTTGGTATTTTTGTTGTATAGATTGGAAAGTAAATATTGCAAAATAAAATAAGTAGAAAACTAGAATTTTAGACCGGAAACTTATATGATGTAAAATAGAAGATTATATGATGGAAAATAGACCCGGGGCCATAGGTTTCACTAGTGGCTTCTATCAAGATAGCATATATTACGGTGGGTGAACAAATTACTGCCGAACAATTTATAGAAGAGCGCATGGTTATGAAAATATCTAGGCAATGATCATGAATATAGGCATCACATCCGCGTCAAGTAGACCGAAACGATTCTGCATCTACTACTATTACTCCACACATCGACCGCTATCCAGCATACATCTAGAGTACTAAGTTCATAAGAATAGAGTAATGCATTAAGCAAGATGACATGATGTAGAGGGATAAACTCAAGCAATATGATATAAACCCAATCTTTTATTCCTCGATGGCAACAATACAATACGTGCCTTGCTGCCCCTACTGTCACTGGGAAAGGACACCGCAAGATTGAACCCAAAGCTAAGCACTTCTCCCATTGCAAGAAAGATCGATCTATTAGGCCAAACCAAACTGATAATTCAAAGAGACTTCCAAAGATAACCAATCATACATAAAATATTTCAGAGAAGAATCAAATATTGTTCATAGATAAACTTGATCATAAACCCACAATTCATTGGATCTCGATAAACACACCGCAAAAAGTATTACATCGAATAGATCTCCAAGAACATCGAGGAGGACTTTGTATTGAGAACCAAAGAGAGAGAAGAATCCATCTAGCTAATAACTATGGACCCGAAGGTCTATGGTAAACTACTCACACATCATCGGAGAGTCTATGGTGTTGATGTAGAAGCCCTCCGTGATCGATTCCCCTTCCGGCAGATCACCGGAAAAGGCCCCAAGAAGGGATCTCACAGGTACAGAAGGTTGCGGCGGTGGAAAAGTGGTTTCGTGCCCCCCTGATGTTTTTAGGGTATAAGAGTATATATAGGCGAAAGAAGTACGTCGGTGGAGCTCCGTGGGGCCCACGAGGGTGGGGGGCATGCCTACCCTCCCTGGGCGCGCCCTCCTGCCTCATGGCCGCCTCGCCGAGTTCCAGATTTCAACTCCAAGTCTTCTGGATTGTTTTCGTTCCAAGAAAGATCATTGCGAAGGTTTCATTCCGTTTGGTATTCCTTTTTTTCAAAACACTGAAATAGGCAAAAAAACAGAAACGGGCACTGGGCCTTCGGTTAATAGGTTAGTCCCAAAAATTACATAAAAGAACATATTAAAGCCCATTAAACATCCAAAACAGATAATATAATAGCATGGAACAATAAAAAATTATAGATACATTGGAGACGTATCAAGCATCCCCAAGCTTAATTCCTGCTCGTCCTCGAGTAGGTAAATGATAAAAACAGAATTTTTGATGTGGAATGCTACCTAACATATTTTTCAATGTAATTTTGTTTATTGTGGCATGAATGTTCAGATCCGAAAGATCAAGACAAAAGTTTAATATTGACATAAAAATAATAATACTTCAAGCATACTAACCAAGCAATTATGTCTTCTCAAAATAACATAGCCAAAGAAAGCTCATCCCTACAAAATCATATAGTTTGGCTATGCTTCATTTTCGTCACACAAAATGCTCCAATCATGCACAACCACGATGACAAGCCAAGCAATTGTTTCATACTTTAGTATTCTCAAACTTTTTCAACTTTCACGCAATATATGAGCGCGAGCCATGGTGTGGCGACCCGACCCGAATGGATCAAGTCTACTGTGCTCGGGTGTCATCCCTGGATCAGTAATGCTGACACCACACAGTACATCGAAGGATTTATAGCAGAGTGGCTATCACACACTTATTACATCGTTGTCTCAAAAGAGAACTTATTACAATAAAAATGGCTTAAGGCCATCTAGTGTCGATAACAGCGGAAGACTTGGAAGATAAATGGGTCCATCAACTCCAGCGGCATCACTGAGTATAGAACCACGACCTAAAAACACCTCAATCGTCGTCTGAAAAGTCTGCAACATGAGAAGTTGCAGCCCGAAAATGGGTCAGCACATGGAATATGCTGGCAAAGTAACACATAGAGAGTAATGGAATGAAACAGCTATACTATATGCATATGTGGCTGGTGGTAAGCTCTATGGTTACAGTTTTGCGTAAAGCCAGTTTTTCCCTACTGCAAAGGAATAAATTTATTTAACTATCATGGTGGTTGTGAAACATCGAGAATGGTTGACAGCATTCTCAATCCCAATTAAAAGTAATTAAAACCCAACAACATTAATTAGAAGTAACATGTTGAGATTCACATGATATTCAAGTACTAGATACTCAAGTTGTCCATAACCGGGGACACGGCTAATCATGATTAGTTTTACACTCTGCAGAGGATTGCGCACTTTTCCCCACAAGACTCGATCGCCTCCGTTTGGTTTCTCGCACTGCAGGGTGTTTGAGAAGACGGATGACCGAGACACAGTCTTTCAGAAGCGCTAGCACCTTACATGTGGGTGGTACACCTACTTTCCCCTACATCTGCTAGTCTACCCGTAAGAGTTCGCACAGCTTAGTCAACTATGCCAGAGCCCATAATGGCTTGTGGCTGCACACGGAAGTTTCTAGCATGAAAGATCTTATGATCCCTTTGAGCCTGGGTGGCGGTCCAAAAAAAACAGGCAAGTCCTGATAGACATCAGGTGCCTCAATCCACCCAGATGTGTGTTTAAGTTGCCACCTTAGATAAACCATTAATTATCAATCTCACATCTGTCATGGATATCACTCACCCAATCCACGTCTACTAGCATAGCATGGCATAATAAGCAACGTAAGAAGTAAACTCCAAAGGTTTCATAGTAATACAGGTAATAGGTAACTACCTCATCTACTTCCCATCCACAATTTAATTAGATCCTAATCATGCAATGTGAGAGGATTGATCTAATGCAAATAAAACATGGGTTGTAGAAAAGGTATGATCAAAGTGTTACTTGCCTTGCTGATGATCTGCGAGTCCTAGGGTTTCGAAGTAACAAGCGGCGCAATCCGGGTGATCTATCGCAGACAAACAACAAGCATACCAATAAGTACTCATCTTAATGCACAGGTAAAAACTCGAACAAGAGACGAACCAGACAAAGAAACGGAAAACAAACGGCGGAAGAAAAACTCGGTTTCTAGCAAGTTGAAACTAGGTCAAATTTTTACCGGGGCAAAACTTGTTCAAGTTGATTAGACGGCGGTTTTGAAACGATGCTCCAGGCGCTTGAATCACCTGATTCCGATAAACGAGCGGGAAGATAAACTAGAACGAAGATCGGATCTGAGATCGCGATCGCAGAAAAGACGCGAAATAAATCCGACGAGAAAGAAAACGAAGAACGGTTAAATGAACGGACGTTCGTTAACCTAGAAGAATCCGGTGATCATGTTCATTAGGACGAACGGTCCGGCGAACGGTCAAAAGGCATCTAAATCGGAAAAGAAAACGAATCCGATCTAGGGTTTCGGAGAAGAAAACAAAAAAGAAACGGAAAACCGATCTAGAAAAACGAATCGGAAGAGAAGAAAAGAATCGGAACGATTAGAAGGAAATGATCCGAGGAAAAGAGACGCGGGGCAACCTCCGGCGAGGTCTCCAGCGAGGGGCTCCGGCGGCGTGGCGTAGGGCGGCGGCGTGGGCATGGTGCGGTGGCGCGGGTGTGGGGTGGCGCGGCGGCGGTGTAGGGCGCGGGGTGGGGTGTGGTGGAGTGCTTGGGGTTTGATTTGATGGGTTTAGAGGGGGGGGGGGTTGGGATATTTATATTGGGGAGGGGTGAGATTACTTGGGGTAGGGGACAAGAAATAGACTAGGAATAGGAAAAGAAAAACGAAACAAAGGAAAGGAAAGGGGAGGGGCTAACCGACCTAAGTCCCGCTGGGACTCGGCCAGGGCGGCGGCTGCGCCTGGCGCCTGGCGCGCAGGGCGGCTGGGGAGGCGGCCGGCGGGCTGGGCCTTTGGCCCGGCTGGCCTGGCTCTCTTTTTTTTTGTTTTTTTAACTGGTTTTTCGCGTGCAGAAAAAAAAACAAAAAGAGAACTAAACGAACTCCGAAATTTCTAAAGTAAATTTTCCCCGACTCCTAAAAATGAGCCGAACAAAATGAACTTTACTCCGGACCAAAAATGCAATTTTTGAAAATGCGCATTTTTCCCTATCCAAATAAAATGCAAATAAACTCCGGCAAACAAAAATTTGATCTATTTACTAAATCTTCATTTTTCCTAAAATTTGGGAAAGTCATATTATTCCCTCTCTCATATTTGATATCGGAAAAATTATTGAAGATGAAATAAATAAATCAAATGATCCTCTTTTCAAATTCGAGAAAATTCTCAAATATGAAAATAACGAAATCTCCAACTCTCTCCGAGGGTCCTTGAGTTGCGTGAAATTTCTAGGATCAACCAAAATGCATGAAAATATGATATGCATGATGATCTAGTGTATAACATTCCAAATTGAAAATTTGGGATGTTACAAACCTATCCCCCTTAAGGTGAATCTCGCCCTCGAGATTCGGGTTGGCTAGAAAATAGGTGAGGGTGGTCCTTGAGCAAATCTTCTTCTCTCTCCCAGGTGGCTTCATCCTCTGAGTGGTGGTTCCACTGAACTTTGCAAAACTTGATAACCTTGCTGCGAGTAACTCTACTGGCAAAATTGAGAATCTTGACTGGCTTCTCCTCATACGTTAAGTCATCCTTCAACTGAATCGCTTCGAGTGGCACGGTATCTCTTAGCGGTATCTCCGCCATCTCGGCGTGACATTTATTCAGCTGAGAAACATGGAATACATCATGAACTCCTGACAGTCCCTCTGGTAATTCCAACTTATAAGCGACTTCTCCCATGCGTTGCAAGATCTTATACAGTCCAACGAATCGCGGTGCTAACTTTCCCTTAACTCCAAAGCGCTTAACTCCTCGAAGTGGGGATACTCGAAGATAAACGCTGTCTCCGGTTTCGTAGACTGTCTCCTTGCGTTTAGAATCTGCGTAGCTCTTCTGCCTGGACTGGGCTACCTTGAGCCTATCGTGAATCAACTTAACTTTCCGTTCAGACTCCTTAATCAAATCTGGTCCAAAGAATTGACGGTCTCCAACTTCGTCCCATGACAACGGTGTCCTGCACCTCCTTCCGTATAAAGCTTCGAAAGGTGCCATCTTCAAACTGGTTTGGTAACTGTTATTATAAGAAAACTCCGCATACGGCAAGTTATCGTCCCACCTAGATCCATAATCTAGTGCACAAGCTCTCAGCATATCTTCCAAAATCTGATTGACTCTCTCGGTTTGTCCATCCGTCTGCGGATGAAAAGCTGTGCTGAACTCTAGTCTGGTTCCTAAAGTTTCATGCAACTGATTCCAAAACTTTGAGGTAAATTGGGTTCCTCTATCTGATATGATACTCCTCGGAACTCCATGCAAACAAATGATCCTAGTCATGTATATCTTCGCCAACTTAGCACTGGTGTAAGTGGTCTTAACTGGAATGAAATGTGCTACCTTCATCAAATGATCAACTACTACCCATATCGAATCATAGCCTGCTTTAGTCCTGGGTAGTCCTGTGATAAAATCCATGCCTATCTTATTCCACTTCCACTCGGGTATCGGCAATGGTTGTAACAATCCTGCTGGCTTCTGATGTTCTGCCTTTACTCTCTGACATACGTCACAAACTGCTACATAGGCTGCAATATCCTTCTCCATTCCGGTCCACCAGAATGTTTCCTTCAAATCCAAATACATCTTGGTATTCCCTGGGTGAATCGAATACGGCGAATCATGTGCCTCTTGCCAAATCAACTTCCTGATCTCCGGGTCATTTGGCACATAAACACGGTCCTCAAACCATAAGGTATCGTGCTCATCCTCATGAAATCCCTTTGCTTTTCCCTCGCTCAATTTTTCCTTTATAGCAGCAATCTCCTTGTCAGACTTCTGAGCTTCTTTGATCTTATCCATCAATGTTGACTGAATCTCCAATGCTGCTACATAGCCTCTCGGAACTATTTCCAAACATAGCTCACGAAGGTTTTCTGCTAACTCCCTGGGTATTTTTCCCGTCACTAGGGTGTTGACATGGCTCTTACGGCTCAATGCGTCAGCTACTACATTAGCTTTTCCGGGATGGTAATGCAATCTCATGTCATAATCCTTGATGAGCTCCAACCATCTCCTTTGTCTGAGGTTTAACTCCTTCTGAGTGAAAATGTACTTCAAACTCTTGTGATCCGTGTACACCTCACAGTGATTTCCAATGAGGAAATGTCTCCACGTCTTCAATGCATGCACTACGGCTGCTAACTCCAAATCATGCGTGGCATAATTCAACTCATGAGGCTTCAGTTGCCGTGAAGCACACGAAACAACTCTTCCTTCCTGCATAAGCACTGCTCCAAGTCCTCGACGTGAAGCGTTGCAATACACCTCATAATCCTTGGTCTGATCTGGCAAAATCAATACTGGTGAGGTAACCAAACGTTTCTTCAATTCCTGGAAACTAGCCTCACACTCCTCAGTCCATTTGAACTTAGTATCCTTCTTCAACAACTCCGTCATAGGCTTCGCAATCTTCGAGAAATTCTCAATAAATCTCCGGTAGTATCCTGCGAGTCCAAGAAAACTCCGGATCTCACCAACTGTTGGTGGTGCTTCCCATTCGGTTACCGTCTCAACCTTTGTGGGGTCAACTGCTATACCTTCTCCGGATATAACGTATCCGAGGAATCCAACTTTCTTCAACCAAAACTCACATTTGCTGAATTTGGCGTATATCTGATGTTCCCTTAGTTTCTCCAAAACCAAACGCAAATGTTCCTTATGCTCCTCTTCATCCTTTGAATAAACCAGAATGTCATCAATGAACACTACGACGAACTTATCCAAAAACTCCATAAACACTTTGTTCATCAGGTTCATAAAATAGGCAGGTGCGTTAGTCAATCCAAATGACATAAGGGTATACTCATACAGTCCATATCTCGTGGTGAATGCTGTCTTAGGTATGTCCTGCTCCCGAATCTTCAATTGATGGTATCCTGATCGCAAATCGATCTTGGAAAACACTTTAGCTCCTTGCAACCGATCAAACAGATCATTGATCATTGGCAGTGGGTACTTGTTCTTGATGGTTAATTCATTCAATCCCCGATAGTCTACAACCATCCTTAATGATCCATCCTTCTTTTCCACTAGAAGTACGGGTGATCCCCAAGGCGAAGAACTTGGGCGAATGTAACCTTTATCCAATAACTCCTTAATCTGATTCTTAATTTCCACCAAATCCTTTGCTGGCATCCTATATGGTCTCTTCGATATTGGGCCTGTACCTGGCAAAAGTTCTATTAAGAACTCGATATCCCTATCAGGTGGCATGCCTGGCAATTCCTCAGGAAATACATCAGGAAAATCCTTTACCACTGGTACTTCCTCCTGCACAACTCCTGTTAGGCAATTCACTTGTGTCCTTTTTGGTACATGCCGGGATACATACTTGATCCTTCTTCCTTCTGGTGTGGTAAGAAAAATTGTCTTACTGGCACAATCGATGTTTCCTCCATACATCGACAGCCAATCCATACCAAGAATCACATCCAGACCTTGGGATTCCAGAATAATTAGATCCGTTGGGAAAACATGCCTTCCTATATTCAATGGCACTTGAAAACATCCTTGTCTGGCCATGTACTCTGCTCCTAGTGAGCTTACTAGCATGGGTGTCCTAAGAGCTTGGGTTGGAGGCATATGAGGGTTTAGAAAATACGAGAATTGTGAATAGAGTGAGGTCTAAAGGGAAAACACTACCCCAATGCACATGAGCAAATGCACACAAAATCACTTCATTCAATCAAACAAGGGCTTACAACGATCTAAAACTATCGCAAAAGTGCTTGACTATAATGTTTACATGGGGGAATACTACTACTATCTGGTGGTCATCTAGAAATTTGAACCGATGGAAGACTCCATGATATCTGCTCCAGCTTTGTCTTCAAAGTCGGGTTCACTTGGATCCGAATCGGTGTCGTCGATGATGATGTAGTTGTCCGGACATGCGACGTACACGTCTTCTTTCCTGGATGCTAACTTCTCCTTGAGTTCTTCAATCTCCTGCTTAAGATCGTTATTGTGTCTCACTAGAGCTACGATCTCGTCCATGTAGTCCTTGTGTGTAGACTTCATTTCTCCTTCTAGCTCGATGATCCTTGCCTTCGCATTCTTCAACTCTATCATATCATTGCACATCTGGTTCTCGTGGCGTCGAATGTGCTGGTTTAACTCCTGGATGAATGATGCAATAGATCTATCCTTCTTGGTGCTGACTAACTCCCATTGTTCATCTTGGCGTCCGCAAATCTGGTAGATAGTGTCCTTGAGGTCTTCTTGATAAACTTCTCCAATGCGTCCTATGGTGATATGAGCTGCCATGCTCTTTCCCAGACTCCAGGTTGGTGCATTGAAAACACTATCTATGGGCTTCGTGATTGGCGTGAATGTTCTTCCCGGAACGTGAGCTTGAATCTTCCAGCGCTCCTCTTCAGGCAGAGTGGCGTTGAAGGTTCCCGTGAAGCTTGGTAATCCAATGTTCAGGTACTTGGTGACTTCCTTCAGGTGAAATCCAAATGGTGTGCCTTCATCCGGTTGGGCGTACTTAATCTTCGCGTTCGTCATCCTAAAAGAGTAGAAAAGATGAGGAGTTAGAAAATGAGAAGAGAATGGTGATCTATGGCTTTAACTTAGTGGTCGTGTCCTACAGTCAGCGTGTGCTCTGATACCATCTCTGTGGCGACCCGACCCGAATGGATCAAGTCTACTATGCTCGGGTGTCATCCCTGGATCAGTAATGCTGACACCACACAGTACATCGAAGGATTTATAGCAGAGTGGCTATCACACACTTATTACATCGTTGTCTCAAAAGAGAACTTATTACAATAAACTGGCTTAAGGCCATCTAGTTTCGATAACAGCGGAAGACTTGGAAGATAAATGGGTCCAACAACTCCAGCGGCATCACTGAGTATAGAACCACGACCTAAAAACACCTCAATCGTCGTCTGAAAATTCTGCAACATGAGAAGTTGCAGCCCGAAAACGGGTCAGCACATGGAATATGCTGGCAAAGTAACACATAGAGAGTAATGGAATGAAACAACTATACTATATGCATATGTGGCTGGTGGTAAGCTCTATGGTTACAGTTTTGCGTAAAGCCAGTTTTTCCCTACTGCAAAGGAATAAATTTATTTAACTATCATGGTGGTTGTGAAACATCGAGAATGGTTGACAGCATTCTCAATCCCAATTAAAAGTAATTAAAACCCAACAACATTAATTAGAAGTAACATGTTGAGATTCACATGATATTCAAGCACTAGATACTCAAGTTGTCCATAACCGGGGACACGGCTAATCATGATTAGTTTGTACACTCTGCAGAGGTTTGCGCACTTTTCCCCACAAGACTCGATCGCCTCCGTTTGGTTTCTCGCACTGCAGGGTGTTTGAGAAAATGGATGACCGAGAGACAGTCTTTCAGGAGCGCTAGCACCTTACATGTGGGTAGACCGGTACACCTACTTTCCCCTACATCTGCTAGTCTACCCGTAAGAGTTCGCACAGCTTAGTCAACTATGCCAGAGCCCATAATGGCTTGTGGCTGCACACGGAAGTTTCTAGCATGAAAGATCTTATGATCCCTTTGAGCCTGGGTGGCGGTCCAAAAAAACAGGCAAGTCCTGATAGACATCAGGTGCCTCAATCCACCCAGATGTGTGTTAGGTTGCCACCTTAGATAAACCATTAATTATATATCTCACATCTGTCATGGATATCACTCACCCAATCCACGTCTACTAGCATAGCATGGCATAATAAGCAAACGTAGAAGTAACTCCCAAAGGTTTCATAGTAATACAGGTAATAGGTACTACCTCATCTACTTCCCATCCCACAATTTAATTAGATCCTAATCATGCAATGTGAGAGGATTGATCTAATGCAATAAAACATGGGTTGTAGAAAAGGTATGATCAAAGTGTTACTTGCCTTCCTGATGATCTGTGAGTCCTAGGGTTTCGAAGTAAAAAGCGGCGCAATCCGGGTGATCTATCGCAGACAAACAACAAGCATACAATAAGTACTCATCTAATGCACAGGTAAAACTCGAACAAGAGAATGGACCAGATAAAGAAACGGAAAACAAACGGCGGAAGAAAACAACTCGGTTCTAGCAAGTTGAAACTAGGTCAAATTTTACCGGGGCAAAAACTTGTTCAAGTTGATTAGAAGGAACGGCAGTTTCGAAACGATGCTCCAGGCGCTTGAATCACCTGATTCCGATAAACGAGCGGGAAGATAAACTAGAACAAAGATCGGATCTGAGATCGTGATCGCGGAAAAGACGCGGAATAAATCCGACGAGAAAGAAAACGAAGAACGGTTAAACGAACGGACGTTCGTTAACCTAGAAGAATCCGGTGATCACGTTCGTTAGGACGAACGGTCCGGCGAATGGTCAAAAGGCATCTAAATCGGAAAAGAAAACGAATCCGATCTAGGGTTTCGGCGAATGGTCAAAAGGCATCTAAACGAAAAAGAAACGGAAAACCGATCTAGAAAACGATTCGGAAGAGAAGAAAAGAATCGGAACGATTAGAAGAAAACGATCCGAGGAAAAGAGACGCGGGGCAACCTCCGGCGAGGTCTCCGGCGAGGGGCTCCGGCGGCGTGGCGTAGGGCGGCGGCGTGGGCAAGGTGCGGCGGCGCGGGTGTGGGGTGGCGCGGCGGCGGTGTAGGGCGCGGGGTGGGGTGTGGTGGAGTGCTTGGGGTTTGATTTGATGGGTTTAGAGGGGGGGTGTTGGGGTATTTATATTGGGGAGGGGTGAGATTACTTGGGGTAGGGGACAAGAAATAGACTAGGAATAGGAAAAGAAAAACGAAACAAAGGAAAGGGGAGGGGCTAACCGCCCTAAGTCCCGCTGGGACTCGGCCAGGGCGGCGGCTGCGCCTGGCGCCTGGCGCGCAGGGTGGCTGGGGAGGAGGCCGGCTGGCTGGGCCTTTGGCCCGGCTGGCCTGGCTCTCTTTTTTTTGTTTTTTTTACTGGTATTTCGCGCGCAGAAAAAAAACAAAAAGAGAACTAAACGAACTCCGAAATTTCTAAAGTAATTTTTCCCCGACTCCTAAAAATGAGCCGAACAAAATGAACTTTACTCCGTACCAAAAATGCAATTTTTGAAAACGCGCATTTTTCCCTATCCAAATAAAATGCAAATAAACTCCGGCAAACAAAAATTTGATCTATTTATTAAATCTTCATTTTTCCTAAATTTTGGGAAAGTCATATTATTCCCTCTCTCATATTTGATATCGGAAAAATTATTGAAGATGAAATAAATAAATCAAATGATCCTCTTTTCAAATTTGAGAAAATTCTCAAATATGAAAATAACGAAATCTCCAACTCTCTCCGAGGGTCCTTGAGTTGCGTGAAATTTCTAGGATCAACCAAAATGCATGAAAATATGATATGCATGATGATCTAGTGTATAATATTCCAAATTGAAAATTTGGGATGTTACACATGGACATAGCACTATAGGTGGAATAGAATGGTGGTTGTGGAGAAGACAAAAAAAGAGGAAGATAGTCTCACATCAACTAGGCGTATCAATGGGCTACGGAGATGCCCATCAATAGATATCAATGTGAGTGAATAGGGATTGCCATGCAACGGATGCACTAGAGCTATAAGTGTATGAAAGCTCAACAAAAGAATCTAAGTGGGTGTGCATCCAACTTTCTTGCTCACGAAGACCTAGGGCGATTTGAGGAAGCCCATCATTGGAATATACAAGCCAAGTTCTATAACGAAAAATTCCCACTAGTATATGAAAGTGACAACATAAGAGACTCTCTATCATGAAGATCATGGTGCTACTTTGAAGCACAAGTGTGGAAAAGGGTAGTAACATTGCCCCTTCTCTTTTTCTCTCATTTTTTTGTTTGGGCCTTCTCCTTTTTTGGCCTCTTTTTTTTTGTCCGGAGTCTCATGCCGACTTGTGGGGGAATCATAGTCTCCATCATCCTTTCCTCACATGGGACAATGCTCTAATAATGAATATCATCACACTTTTATTTACTTACAACTCAAGAATTACAACACGATACTTAGAACAAGATATGACTCTATGTGAATGCCTCCGGCGGTGTGCCGGGATGTGCAATGAATCAAGAGTGACATGTATAAAAAATTATGAATAGTGGCCATGCCACAAATACGATGTCAACTACATGATCATGCAAAGCAATATGACTATTATGAAGTGTGTCATAATAAATGGAACGGTGGAAAGTTCCATGGAAATATATCTCGGGATGTGTCGTGGGTTTGTCACGGCAGATGTCCTTGTGAAAGGACTTAGTCATGGAGCCATCGCTACGGGTTAGCTTAAAGGGGTTAAACCGGACAAGGGGACACGTGGAGTTTTATACTAGTTCGGCCCCTTCAAGGAAGGTAAAAGCCTACGTCTAGTTGTGATTGGTATTGCTAGGGTTTCGAAGGCCAGGGAGCGAATCCACTTTGTCTGGCTCTCGAGTTGTTGTCTGTCCCTAAACTGCTGCCGGGTCGTCCCTTTATATACATAGGTTGACGCCCGCCGGGTTACAGAGCCCCGAAGCCGGATCATAAACGTGTCCGGTTCGGTCTCTATCTTTCATATCTTACAATACAAGTTACACGACTTGGTCAGTTTACATTTACAGGCTTTAACCAGCCTTCGGGCCTTGGGCCTTCGTGAAGCGCCATCATCCTTGCATCTTCATGGGCTTCTAATCTTCAAGGAGTTAACCCGACCACACAAGGCCGGTTTACCTCCAGTAGTAATATCCCCAACATTAGGCCCTAGATTGGTTTGAACTTGTTCATGTCAACCTTCAACACTTAGAAAAATTCCTCCCTCATATCTTCACCTTGAACTTGTAAACCGCCATGACGTCATACTTCACGATGATGATAAACCGCCCTGACGTCATCTCTCCGTTGATTCTGAAGATTACCTTCTTTTAATGTATATTCAACCACCGAGGTGACACCTTTATTAATTTATCCATTTTTTGGGCTCCTCGATTCCCACACTTGCCGTTTTATTGCCTCACCTTATAAATAGGGGCAGAGGACCCCTTTCTTTTCTTTCCACTATCCTTTCATCCCTTCTTCTTCCTTGCGACATCTCCGCACCTGTGTGCCGCCGTCATCACCAAGCCTCGCCTCTGCTTCACCGTCGGCCGCTGCATCGACCTGTTCGCACCAGAGTTCCGCAGCACACCTCCGCTGCTTCCGTGGCCATAGTAAGTCCTTCCCCCTTCCTTTCTAGATCTATTAGGGTTTCCATACTCTTCGCGGTTCTTGAAGTTCATCGGAGCTTTTGGTGCTGTTCTTCCTTGGCCTGTAGATGAATGCTTCGCACTTATCGTATCCCTTGCCGTGGCTAATCTTCTGTTACCACCATAGATCCTGATGCGCAAAAGCTGACGTAGTCCTTCATAAACTGTTTCGGGTCTTACCCTTTTTAGGTCAAAATATTTTTTCTTTTCTGTCTTACCTTAGATCCGAAATTTTCATATGTCTCTGTGAAATCTGTTTCTCCTTACGCCAACATAGGCGGTTTAACCTTATATAAGCAATCTATTCCATTAGCCCTCTGATAAACCAGAGGAGCATTTTACCTTCATAGTTATACTCCGGTTTAACAGTGTCTGAGTACTCCCGTCCTAGTATTGCCTTTTATCCCTTATTGCATGGGTCTCCGGTTTATGCCATTTCGTATATCAGTATGTTTCTTACTCCCTTGTATCTTGCATATCATCATGAGTGATTTATAAACCGGCCTTTCATTTTCAGCTAATTCGTTTCGCAATGGACAAACAATTCACTGCTTGCAAATGGGCTCGTTTCCGTGTCACTGAAACTCAGCTTAATGAGATGGTCAGCATCGGCTCCTTGCCTAAGAAAACTGAAATTAAATGGCAAGTTCCAGGAACAGAAAATCCTCCAACCCTAAGGCAGGGTGAGGTGGTGGTCTTTGTTGACCACATAAGCTGTGGCTTCAAACCGCCAGGGTCAAAGTTTTACCGGGATGTGCTTCCCAATTTCCAAATCCATCCCCAAGACATCGGGCCCAATTCAGTATCCAACCTATGTAACTTCCAGGTCTTCTGTGAAGTATACTTACAGGAAGAACCAACTGTAGAATTGTTCCGGGACTTCTTTCACTTGAACCGGCGCATGGAGTTTGTAAATGGCCCGAACACTGAACTTGGTGGTGTCTCGATTCAAAAGCGGAAAGAAGTTGAGTTTCCTCATGCCAAACATCACAGCCATCCAAAGGAATGGAACCAAACTTGGTTTTATTGCAGAGACACTTCGCCTGAAGATGAAAATCCCCTTCCAGGCTTTCGTGATCACCGGCTTTCCAACACCCATCCGATGCTGCAACGCTTAAGCTCCGCAGAAAGGGCAAAATATGCCCCTCAACTCGCCAAACTCCAGGCCTTCATGGCCAATGGTTTAACAGGTGTGGCTTTCGTACGCTATTGGATATCTTGGAGCATCTTTCCTCTAAGCCAGCATTCCGGTTTAATGTGTGAGTATACTGGTGAGGTTGACGACCCTCAACGCCATTGCAACCTTTAACTATCTGAGGAAGAAGTCACTGAAGGTGTAAAGAAGATTCTGAATGAATCAGAACTGGCATGTAGTCAAACCTGTTTGAGTCCCTTCTATGCTAAGAACAAACCGCCTGCTTTAAGCATTATACTTCCTTTTCATTTCTAATATTTTTAGCTTGTGCAACCTGTAATCCTTCTTCTGTGTATGTATGTATAGGGTGACGACCTCTTCTGGAAAAAGAAAACCGTAGAAAAAGCGGTCAAACCATCTCGCCCCAAAACTAAAGCCGTCAAACGGACGTCAAAACGGAAAACGGCTGACCGGATCAACATGGAGCTTGATGATGATACTGAGGACCTAGAGGTTGAGGTAGAACTTGATTCACTTGGCTCTCTTTTCATGCATCTCATTAACAATGATATTCCTCAGGAGGACGTAGAAGGCAGTCAAGCTGATGATGTAGAGGTAATTACCCTTTCCTCCGGTTCAGAATCTATGCCAACACAAAAAATTCGCCAAGCAGTCCGGAAAGTAAGCTTTTCTCATCCTCTTGCTCACTTGGATCCAACATTTATTTTGAAGACTCAACAGCATGAAGCTCGCCGAACAACCCGGCACAGTGGCCAACAGGTCACTTCAGCTGGTTTACCTCATACCCCGGTTCGGAAGCGCCGGTCTGAGGTCTGTCCTACTTCTGACCATTCTTACCCCAAGGCAGGTTATTTCAGACAACCTCTTAATCCGTCCGATTCAAATTATCAGGTGACACCTCCCTCATCATCTGGCGAGTCGACAGCAACTCAACTCCCTCCTCTGAAAACTATGGCCTGGTAAGTTGTAAAACCTTTTCCTTCAATGCATCACAGAACTTGAATAAGATGTTAATCCTTTATTTTTTGTTTGCAGGGCCAAAGCCAGACCCAGCAAGAAAGCTCGGGTCACCAATCCGCCCGAAGACCCGGCCACTTTTTACGAAGAACCCAGAGGTGAACCGGAACAAACTTATAAACCGAAAGGCCCTCGTCCTAAAGCCGCTTCTGATGAAGCGCCCCTTCATGGCCAAAACACCAATGAACCAACAGACGCTGAACCTGCCGCACCTGACACTGAACCGGCAGAGCCAAACCGGGCTAGTCCGGTGAGAAATACTGAAACTCCATTGTCACCAACCAAACACACTGAAGACCAGGGAGACGATGTTATTATTACTGGAATCGGCCACAGCTGTCCTAGCCATCCCGTTATTTTGGCTCAACACAGTGCCAAAGAAGAGCAAGCTGCTAGGCAAAAGGCAAATGGAGGAGCGATTTATCAAGCTATGCTCATCTTAATGCTGAAGAGCTTCACTCTGGCTTCTTGAACCGTCTGCATTCAAACCGGGACTATGAGGCCGGTTTGGTGAACTTGATGAAAGAGCGATATGAGGTAAATTCCTCTCCCTTTATTTATTGATTTATAGCTGAAATACTATCCCAAGTAGCCCCCAAGGGCCGTTTTATGATGTTAATCATAAACTGGGTCTTTGTAACACTTTAAGTTTCTCATCATTGATCCTTACAATGGCAGGTCTCTAATAAGAGACAAGACTCATCCTTTGATAATTATTTAACTTTCTGCAGCATAGCCCCCAAAGACGGTTTAACTTGGCAAGTTAATCCCGGATTTAATCCACACATCCGTTTTAGAATAGACGCACATTATCCCCCAAGTGTCAAGGATAATGCTTGCATTGTTCTGGAGACTTGTATAAAATGTAGTACTTTAGAGCAAATAGGCATTAGCCCCCAAGTATGAAGTGCATAACTTGTTATACGCTTTGTACTTAGCGCATATATATATGACATTAGTTTTAATATACCTTCAATGTTGCAGGCTGAACTAAGAAGCAAAGATGCTCGAAATTCTGACTTGCAAGAGAATGTGAAGTCACAACAACCCGAGGCTGCAAAAGCCAAAGAGGAGCTGACCCAAGCCCTGGCCGTAATGGAAAAGCTGAAGGAATCTTTCAACAAAGATCGTGTTAACTAGGAAACCGAGAAATCTGGTTTAACCAAAAGAGCTGATGACGCCGAGGCAGCCCTGAAGCCAATTGTAGATGAACTGGCTGGCTTGAAACGGCAAATCAATGCTATGACTTCTGCTATCGGTGGTAAGTATCTGTTTATGTGTTTTGCGTAAGTCAATAAACCTTATCACTGACCAGAATATGAATATAAATCTTTGGTAGGTACCCGGATTGCTCATCTTGGTACAGACATGCGGATGAAACTCAAAGCGGCATATACTTTGGTTGAACAGCTGTACTCTGGGTCTCAGCGGGCTATTTCCACGGCAGCTTACAACAAACCGGATCCAACTTTGATTAAAGAAACACTTGAGAAAAACTGGCCATGTTACCAGCCCGTATTCCCGAGTTGAAGAAAGCAGCTGCCAGAGCAGGAGCTTTAACCGCACTTATTCGAGCCAAAGCCTGGATTCCAGACCTTGAAGCAGAGGATATCATTAAAGGATACCCAGGTGTAAAGGAAGACAGTTCAAACTTCAACAATGATGACCTCCGGCGGCTGACCAAACAGATGCGGCCAGCAGCCAGCAAGTTGCCGATGATACAGATTTGTCCCATTTTCAACCATTTTATGATGCGGAGGGGAAAAGATAGCCGGCCGACATCCATGAAGTTGAAGAACTTGTGCCTATGATTCGTAAGCACACTTATGCTCCTGATATTAACCCCTCCAATCTTATCCATGAAGAAGCAGTGTTTCAAGCTTTAACTAGAATCGATTGGTCAACGATTGATTTCCAGCATCTGGGGAGGGATGAAGAAGTGCCCACACCAACTGACCCTCAACCATCAAACCGTCCAGATGAAGAATCCTGATCCAGTCGCCGGTTTACATGGCTTCTATGAAAAACAATGATACCATTGGAGCCGCTTT
Source organism: Triticum urartu (assembly GCF_003073215.2). Taxonomy (NCBI): domain Eukaryota; kingdom Viridiplantae; phylum Streptophyta; class Magnoliopsida; order Poales; family Poaceae; genus Triticum; species Triticum urartu. The sequence continues at coordinate 271,003,653 of NC_053022.1, forward strand.
GAAAGCTTCTTGTAATAGGATAGCCAAAACTCCGTTATCTGCCATGCCATCGAGCATGTTTCGTAATACTTCGTGACAATCTTGTGCCACTTTTTTGGATATATTTATGCATAACCCATGATGAATTGTGTTCCTGGGTACAACAACTTAAAAGTATCAAGCGGTTTACCGCTAGACGGGTCATGATGTCCAAGAAGTATATAATACCTAGATGAATAATCAAGTGTTTGTATAAAAAGCAATGTATAGAACATACCTCATTGGTTGACCAATAGTGTATACAGAAAAGGTGTTAATACCAATCCGGAACGTTGATAACCCCATCTTTGTAATGTCGGTCTATATATTAAACCAGACCAGGATAACTACCGGGTTTTCTTTATAACACTAGTGATTTAGTCAAACCAGACCGGGTTAATAAACACCGGTCTATAATTGATCATGTGCCGACAACTTGTAGTTGAAAAGCAAGCCGGGTCAAGGACGCCGCTTTATCAAAAAAGACTTATGAACTTCGACAAATAAAACTCAAAAAGGAAAATATGCAAGGCTTTTTACGAGCTGTCAGGCTCCAAATCGAGGCTTTTCATGGGCTGCCAGGCCTCTGAGTTAAACTATTTAACAAAGCCTTTTAAGATGCGCCTCCAATTAACCAATCATCGTTTTAACTTTGACAAGTTCAGGGTCCATAAAATATTGACATGTCAAGCGTTCGATGGGCATACCAGGATTACCTGGACAGGAGTGGCTTACTTGATGAAGGCAGGTTAACCCGGGTTTTTAGGTGAATACACCAGGCTTCCAAGTCGTGGCTTGATAGCCAATTACAAGGGTCCTTTCAAACTCTTTGTTGCTTTGCAAAAAAATAGCCCCCAAGTAATTTTGTGAGCTGTGCTCAGTGTGTGCCCATGTTCGAGTCTGTGCTTTATGCAACACTCTCTTTGGCTCCACATATTTTTCTTTTGTGGCTTAAATGCCTACCAAGAGGTGTAGCTATGGTGTGATAACAACCAAGCCCCCTAGTGATAACCCTTCATGGTTTCAAAACCGATCAAAAGGTGTAGCTGTAGTTCAAATATGACCAAGCCCCCTAGTGATTTTTTGCAAACCTAGGTAGCTGCTAACACCGGATTAAGAAAAATTTATGCTTTGTCAGTAAACTCTTATAAGCACACACAGGATGTAAAAAGAACAGATATCCCGCTTATAACGGAGGCTCCGGTTTATTATATAATATAAATACTGTCGTAAATATGTACAGATGATGAGCCTATGGCTTCAAGTATAGTAAGGCAGAAGGAGAGCTATGTTCCATGGCCGCTTGGTCTCCTCCTCCGATTGACGTGAGTCTTTGTGCTCTCGAACATCAATGAGATAGTAAGACCTGTTGTGCAGTTTTTTGCTGACCACAAAGGGCCCTTCCCAAGGTGGGGATAACTTGTGCAAATCAGTCTGATCCTGGATGAGCCGGAGCACCAAATCGCCTTCTTGAAAGGTTCTGGTTTTAACTCGGCGGTTGTGATAACGTCCGAGATCTTGTTGATAAATCGCCGATCATGCTGTTGCAAGATCACGTTCTTCATCCTACAGGTCCAGAAAATCTTGACGTGCCTTCTCATTATCAGCTTCAACATAGGCTGTCACACGGGGCGAGTCGTGACGGATGTCACTAGGAAGAACTGCCTCTGCTCCATAAACCATGAAGAAAGGTGTGTAACCCGTAGACCTATTGGGCGTGGTATTGATGCTCCATAACACAGAAGGTAGTTCCTCGACCCAACAACCCGGTGTTCGTTTTAAAGGAACCATAAGCATGGGTTTGATACCTCGTAGAATTTCTTGCTTTTCCCTTTCCGCTTGACCATTAGACTGGGGGTGAGCCACTGATGCTAGATCAAGCCGGATGTGCTCATGCTGGCAAAATTCTTCCATCTCCCCTTTTGACAGGTTAGTGCCATTATCAGTTATAATGTTGTGTGGAAAACCAAACCGGAATATCACCTTTTTGATGAATTGAACCACTGTGGCCGCATCACACTTGCTGACTGGCTCTGCTTGCACCCACTTGGTGAATTTATCAACTGCCACTAATAAGTGAGTCTTTTTGTCCTTGGACCGTTTGAAGGGTCCAACCATATCAAGCCCCCAAGTCGCAAAAGACCAAGTTATTGGAATCATCCTCAGCTCCTGAGCCGGCACGTGAGCACGACGTGCGAATTTTTGACAGCCATCACATCTCTTGACCAAATCCTATGCATCGGCATGTGCTGTCAACCAGTAAAAACCATGGAGAAAAGCTTTAGCAACCAAAGACTTTGAACCGGCGTGGTGACCGCAGTCCCCTTCATGGATTTCTTGCAAAATCTCACACCCCTCTTGAGGAGAAACACAATGCTGAATTGCTCCTGAAACGCTATAGCGATGTAACTCTCCATTGAGTATGGTCATGGACTTGGAACGCCGGATTACTTGTCGAGCCAACGTCTCATTGTCGGGTAACTCGCCCCGGTTCATGTAAGCCAGATATGGGATTGTCCAATCCGGTATGACATGTAAAGCTGCCACCAACTGAGCCTCTGGATCAGGAATAGCCAAATCTTCTTCGGTTGGTACCTTGACTGACGGATTATGCAATACGTCAAGAAAGACATTTGGCGGAACCAGTTTATGCTAGGAACCAAGACGACTTAAAGCGTCCGCCGCTTCATTCTTCTGCCGGTCTATATGATCCACCTGATAACCCTTAAAGTGACCAGCCACTGCAACCATGAGTGGGTCCTTAGAATCCCGAGTGCCAGACACCTATTGAGCCACTAGGTCTAAATCGCCGAAGCACTTAACCCGGCTTAAGTTCATCTCCTTAGCCATCCGGAGACCGTGGAGCAAAGCCTCCTATTCAGCTACATTGTTAGTAAAAGGGAACATTAATCGGAGGACATAACAAAACTTGTCACCTCGTGGGGAAGTTAATATGACTCCAGCCCCTGAGCCCTCCAACTGTCTGGACCCATCAAAATGAATAGTCCAATATGTATTATTTGGTTTCTCTTCAGGCGCCTGTAACTCTGTCCAATCATTGATGAAGTCCACCGGTGCCTGGGATTTGATCGCTGCGCGAGGTATATATTTGAGCCCATGAGGTCCAAGCTCAATAGCCCACTTGGCAATCCGGCCAGTTGCTTCTCTGTTTTGAATGATATCTCCCAGAGGAGCTGAACTGACCACTATGATGGGATGGCCCTGAAAATAATGTTTAAGCTTCCGGCTTGCCATAAACACTCCATACACCAACTTCTGCCAATGCGGATACCTCTGCTTTGACTCAATGAGCACCTCACTGATATAATAAACCGGCCGTTGAACCGGATATTCTTTGCCAAGTTCCTTGCGCTCTACCACAATAGCTAGGCTAACAGCTCGGGCATTAGCAGCCACATATAGCAATAGCGGCTCTTTGTCGATTGGTGCTGCAAGCACGGGTGGTTCAGCTAACTGCCTCTTCAGATCCTCGAACACCTTATCAGCTGCCTCGCTCCAGACAAAGTTATCTGTTTTCTTGAGCATCTGATATAAAGGGATAGCCTTCTCTCCAAGGCGACTAATAAACCGGCTCAAGGCTGTAATCCGACCGGCCAGACGTTGAACGTCATTGATACACGCCGGTTTAGCCAACGATGTAATTGCTGAAATCTTTTCCGGATTAGCCTCAATGCCTCTGTTTGACACCAGAAAACCCAAGAGCTTGCCTGCCGGGACACCAAAGACACACTTCTCCAGATTGAGCATCATTTTGTAAACCCGGAGGTTGTCAAAGGTTTCTCTCAGATCATCTATCAATGTTTCCTCCTTTCTGGATTTTATCACAATATCATCCACATATGCATGAGCATTACGCCCGATTTATTTATGCAGGCAATTCTGAACACATCGCTGATAAGTTGCCTGGGCACTCCTGAGCCCAAAGGGCATGGAGACATAGAAGAAGGGTCCAAAGGGAGTTATGAAAGTTGTCTTCTCCTGGTCCTCGACCGCCATTTTGATCTGATGATAACCAGAATAAGCATCCAGAAAATAGAAACGGTCACAACCTGCCGTAGCATCAATCATCTGATCAATGCGAGGGAGAGCAAAGGGGTCTGCAGGGCAAGCCTTGTTTAAATCTGTGTAATCCACACACATACGCCAAGTGTTGTTTTTCTTAAGAACCAGCACCGGATTAGCCAGCCACTCTGGATGAAAGACCTCTAGAATAAACCCTGCGGCCAACAAACGGGCTACCTCTTCACCAATAGCCTTACGCCTTTCTTCATTGAAGCGGCGGAGAAAGTGCCAGACCGGTTTAAACTTAGGATCAATGTTGAGTGTGTGCTCAGCAAGTTCCCTCGGTACACCTGGCATGTCAGAAGGTTTCCATGCAAAGATGTCCCGATTCTCACGGATGAACTCGATGAGCGCGCTTTCCTATTTGGGATCCAGATTAGTGCTGATGCTGAACTGTTTGGATGAATCGCCAGGAACAAAGTCAACCATCTTAGTATCTGTAGTTGGCTTTTTCAAAGAAGTCATGTCTGTCGGATCAACTTGCTCCTTATAGAATTTTAGCTCCTCCGTGGCACAAACCGACTCAGCATAAGCCGCATTACCTTCCTCATATTCCAAAGCGATCTTTCTGCTTCTATGTACTGTGATAGTCCCCTTATGACCTGGCATTTTAAGCTGTAAATAAACATAACATGGCCTTGCCATGAACTTAGCATAAGCCAGCCGCCTAAACAAAGCGTGGTACGGACTTCTAATTTTTACCACCTAAAACGTCAATGTTTCTGACCTTGAATCATAATCATCTCCAAAAGCCACCTCTAAGGCTATCTTGCCAACAGGATATGCAGACTTACCAGGCACCACGCCATGAAAAACGGTATTTGACGGTTTAAGATTCTTATCTATCAACCCCATACGGCGGAATGTGTCATAATACATAATGTTGATACTGCTCCCGCCATCCATGAGCACTTTAGTAAACTTGTATCCCCCAACTTGAGGGGCTACCACCAGGGCCAAGTGTCCCGGGTTATCAACCCGGGGTGGGTGATCCTCTCTACTCCACAAAATAGGTTGCTCAGACCAGCGTAAATACTGAGGTACTACTGGTTCAACAGAGTGTACTGCCCTTTTGTGAAGCTTCTGATCACGCTTACACAAACTAGTAGTGAAGACAAGATATTGCCCGCTATTTAGCTGCTTGGGATTGCTCTGATAACCCGACTGCTGCTACTGCTGTTGATTCCCCAGATGGTTGTAGCCTCCCTGGTTGCCTTGGTGCCCTTGATTGATGTGTCTGGTTTGGTTGCCTTGAAACCCTAAACCGGAACCACCACCTCCATAACCCGGCCCATGGAAACCTCCTCCTGAACCGCCGGGCGGGCCGTTATCATACTGGAACATATTGGAATTCTTGAAATCCCGCATGATATAACAGTCCTTCCAAAGATGTGATGCTGGCTTCTCCTTCGATCCATGCTTTGGACAGGGCTGATTTGACAAGCGCTCCGAATTGGGGCCTGAACCTCCACCCCTCTGGGGCTGCTTGCCCTTACGGCGCTGGCCATTCTCCTGTGCATTGGTGTTAGTAACAAAGTCCAAGCTGTTGTCGGCCTTGCGTTTACCGCCGTTTCCATGGCCTGCCGGATTATGCTGCTGACCCTTGGCGTTGCCATTCTTCTTACCTTTCCCCAGTTTGTCCTCCTCTGAATCTGGGTCCTTGGTATTATCTGAATCGGCGTATTTAACCAAAGCGGCCATGAGCGTTGACATATCATTGCAGTGACGTTTGAGCCTTCCCAACTTCTGTTTGAGCGGTAAGAAATGACAATTGCCCTCTAATGTTAACACTGCGGTGTCTACATTGATACGATCTGATGAATGCAAAATCAATGAGACCCGTTTGACCCAATGGGACGTGAACTCCCCTTCCTCTTGGACACAAGCGGCCAGATCCACGATTGACATCGGCTGCTTACAAGTATCTTTGAAGTTCTGGATAAATAGGTGCTTCAATTCAGCCCATGATCCGACATAGTTGGTCGGTAAGCTCTTCAACCAAGTGCGAGTTGTTCCTTCCAACATCATGGTGAAATATTTAGCACACACTGCCTCATCCACATCTAACATCTCCATTGCCATCTCATAGCTTTCCACCCACGCCTCTAGTTGCAAATCGGCGGTGTAATTTGGTACCTTGCGAGGTCCCTTGAAGTCCTTGGGCAGTCTTACATTACGCAAAGTGGGGGTGAGACACAGCACCCCTAAGGAACTGAACACCACACCTAGCTCTACTGAAGTGGTAGGGTGAACCGGAGTATGTTGTCGTGCTCTGTGTCGAGCTGCTAACTCGGCCTCCCGACGTGCGCGGCCGTGGTCCACAACATCCTGCGCATTAGCGCCTCCCCCTGCTGGGTTGTTTCCTCGTGGTGTATTTCGGCGACATGCACTACTGGACACGGCCGGTTCGTCCTCAACGTGTCTGCTATAGCTCCGGCTTGGACGGGGAGTGGAATGAATCCTCTCACGACTGTGTGAATATGCCTGCTGTTGATTTAGCGCTGTTTGAAGGAGTTCCCTAGCCCGACGTGCTTTAACCGCAACTGGTGACTCACCATCGGTTGGGAGGCCTGCCAGGCGTGAAGCGGCGGCCACAATATTGTCCAACGGGTTGGAATAATGCCCGGGAGGTGTTGGTACATACTGTGGTACAACATTGTTCTGGCGAGATGGGTCCATCGTGCGCAGTTGAACCGGCGCTCCTGTCCCCGGTGCCTCCGCCCGGTTTAGTATGGCTTGGTTACCAACTCCTGCTCCTGGTGTGTTGAAGAGATTCTATGGCTCATAAACCGATGGGAGACGCGATCAGTACCTTCTTCTCATGACTTCCTCTGAAGCATTCTGATCCAGCCTAATCTTGTATGCTTGTGCTTCCAATTGAGCCCGTTCTGTAGCTATCCTAGCATTCTCTGTCGCCAGGTCCGCTTTAGCTTGAGCTATCTAATCTTTCACCTTTGCAATCTCCGCATTGTGCTGATCCCTGGCCGCTGCATCCACCTCCGCGGCCATCAACATTGCCAAAGCGTCGAACAAATCGGACATGACTTGGGCTGGAGGCGGCGCCGAGCTTCCTGCCCCTGTTGGTGTGGCCGTTGTTGAACCGGAGAGTATTGCTGCGGCGGCAGATGAATGAGGCGTTGATTGTGTGCCGGACATGAAGATGGCAGCCCGGTTTGGCAGATCAGGGGAATCCGGAATACTGTCGCCCTCGGATGCTCCATCAATCCGGCCGTCCTGCAACTGGTAAAGCGATTCGATCTCTCCAGAAGACTCGTCATTAGAACAGACCATGGTCTCTCCATCGAACACTGGCCCGTCCTCGTATCTCGCTCCATGGATGACACCTATGAAAACATGCTTTACCACGGGCTGAACCGGCGAAGAACTTGCACGCCGAGCCATTTCGATGATGTCGGTGCAGATGTCCGACTTGGAGGCCGGTTCGCCGATCTTGCCGATGAAGACGTGAATCCCACCAAAGGGGAGCCGGTACCTGTATTCGATTGAATCGGCCTCGGGACCCCATCTGCGCTGTCGATGTAGAGCTTTCCGCGACGACTCCTCATCATCCGGCCCACAGCGTATCCCTTAAGTCCATCAAAGCCGCCCTTCAAGAAATCAAAACCATCGTGCGATAGCCCCATGGTGGGCGCCAACTGTCGTGGGTTTGTCACGGCAGATGTCCTTGTGAAAGGACTTAGTCGTGGAGCCATCGCTACGGGTTAGCTTAAAGGTGTTAAACAGGACAAGGGGACGTGGAGTTTTATACTAGTTCGGCCCCTTCAAGGAAGGTAAAAGCCTACGTCTAGTTGTGATTGGTATTGCTAGGGTTTCGAAGGCCAGGGAGCGAATCCGCTTTTTCTAGCTCTCGAGTTGTTGTCTGTCCCTAAACCGTTGCCGGGTCGTCCCTTTATATACATAGCTTGACGCCCGCCGGGTTACAGAGCCCCGAAGCCGGATCATAAACGTGTCCAGTTCGGTCTCTATCTTTCCTATCTTACAATACAAGTTACACGACTAGGTCGGTTTACATTTACAGGCTTTAACCAGCCTTCGGGCCTTGGGCCTTCGTGAAGCGCCATCATCCTTGCATCTTCATGGGCTTCTAATCTTCAAGGAGTTAACCCGGCTACACAAGGCCGGTTTACCTCCAGTAGTAATATCCCCAACAGGATGGCTATGGAAATTCCAATAATAGGTAGGTATGGTGGCTGTTTTGAGGAAGGTAAATGATGGGTTTATGGTACCGGCGAAAGTTGCGCGGCACAAGACAGGCTAGCAATGGTGGAAGGGTGAGAGTGCGTACAATCCATGGACTCAACATTAGTCATAAAGAACTCACATACTTATTGCAAAAATCTAAAAGTCATCAAAACCAAGCACTACGCGCATGCTCCTAGGGGGATAGATTGGTAGGAAAATACCATCGCTGGCCCCCGACCGCCACTCATAAGGAATGCAATCAAGGAAACACCTCATGCTTCAAATTTGTCACACAACGGTTACCATATGTGCATGCTACGGGACTTGCAAACCTCAACACAAGTATTTCTCAATTTCACAATTACTGAACTAGCACAACTCTAATATCACCATCTTCATATCTCAAAACAATCATCAAGTATCACACTTCTCATAGTATTCAATGCACTCTATATGAACGTTTTTATTATACCCATCTTGAATGCCCATCATATTAGGACTAATTTATAACCAAAGCAAATTACCATGTTGTTCTAAAAGACTCTCAAAATAATATAAGTGAAGCATTAGAGATCAATAATTTCTATAAAATAAAACCACCACCGTGCTCTAAAAAGATATAAGTGAAGCACTAGAGAAAAATTATCTAGCTCAAAATATATAAGTGAAGCACATAGAGTATTCTAATAAATTCTGATTCATGTGTGTCTCTCCCAAAAGGTGTGTACAGCAAGGATTATTGTGGTAAACTAAAAAGCAAAGACTCAAATCATACATGATGCTCCAAGAAAAACACATATCATGTGGCGAATAAAAATATAGCCTGAAGTAAAGTTACCGATAGACGAAGACGAAAGAGGGGATGTCTTCCAGGGCATCCCCAAGATTAGGCTTTTGGTTGTCCTTGAATTATACCTTGGGGTGCCTTGGGCATACCCAAGCTTAGGCTCTTGCCACTCCTTATTCCAAAATCCATCAAATCTTTACCCAAAAACTTGAAAACTTCACAACACAAAACGTAACAGAAAATCTCATGAGCTCCGTCAACCACCACTTTAATGTACTGTAATGAACTCATTCTTTATTTATATTGGTGTTAAACCTACTGTATTCCAACTTCTCTATGGTTCATACCCCCCGATACTAGCCATAGATTCATTAAAATAAGCAAACAACACACGAAAAACAGAATCTCTCAAAAACAGAGCAGTCTGTAGCAATCTGTAGGTTTCGAATACTTCTGTAACTCCAAAAATTCTGAAAATTAGGACGACCAGGAAAATTTGTATATTGATCTATTGCAGTTGGATTTGGTAATTTATCGCTCTCTGGTAAAAAATGAAAACTATTTTCGTGAGCGCATACTTTCTGTTTTTATCAGCAAGATCAAACAACAATCACCCAAGAAGATCCTAAAGGCTTTACTTTGCACAAACACTAACTAAAACATAAAAACACAATCATAATAGAGGCTAGATAAATTATTTATTACTAAACAGGAAAAAAGCAAGGAACAAAAATAAAATTGGGTTGCCTCCCAACAAGTGCTATCGTTTAATGCCCCTAGCTAGGCATTGATAATTTCAAAGATGCTCACATGAAAGAAAAGAATTGAAGCACAAAGAGAGCATATGAAACACGTGACAAACACATCTAAGTCTAAGATACTTCCTATGCATAGGCATCTTATAGGCAAACAAACTATCAAAGCAAGCAAAAACTAGCATATGCAAGGAAGAGGAAAGAAACAATAGCAATCCAACATAACGAGAGGTAATTTAGTAACATGAAAATTTCTATAATCATATTTTCCTCTATCATAATAATTACATGTGGGATCATAAGAAAATTCAACAAAATAGCTATCACATAAATTTTTCTCTACATGACCCACATGCATGCAAAGCTGACACTCTTCCAAAATAGTGGGAATATCATTAACTAAAGTCATGACCTCTCCAAACCCACTTTTATCAAAAAATTCATAAGATTGAACATTATCCAAATATGTGGGATCTAAAGTTGACACTCTTCCAAACCCACTTTCAGTATTACTGCAAACATTATTATCAATCTCATAATCATCATGGGGCTTAAATAAATTTTCAGGATTAAAAGAAGAATCACCCCAATCATGATCATTGCAACAAGTAGTGGACATAGCAAAACTAGCATCCCCAAGCTTAGGGTTTTGCATATTATTAGCACAATTGACGTTAATAGAATTTATAATAACATCATTTCAACCATGTATTTTATTCAAAGATCTATCGTGAATCACTTCATAAAGCACTTCATCACAATTTTCCAATTCACGAATTTCAAGCAAAACCTCATAAAGATAATCTAGTGCACTCAACTCACTATCAATTGGTTCATCATAATTGGATCTTTTAAAAATATTAGCAAGAGGATGAGGATCCATATCAATAGATTTTTAGCAAGCGAAGATGCAAGCAAATAGAAGGCACATGGTAACACGAGCAAACAGAAGGACGAACGGAAGAGGGCGAATAAAATGACAAAGGTGAGGTGGGGGAGAGGAAAACGAGAGGCAAATGGCAAATAATGTAATGCGAGGGAGAAGAGTTTATGATGGTTACTTTGTATGTCTTGACTTGGCATAGATCTCCCCGGCAACGGCGCTAGAAATCCTTCTTGCTACCTCTTGAGCATGTGTTGGTTTTCCCTTCAAGAGGAAAGGGTGATGCAGCAAAGTAGCATAAGTATTTCCCTCAGTTTTTGAGAACCATGGTATCAATCCAGTAGGGGATAACACGCAAGTCACCTAGTATCTGCACAAACAATCAAGAACCTTGCAACCAACGCGATAAAGGGGTTGTCAATCCCTTCACGGTCACTCGCAAAAGTGAGATCTAATAAAGATAGTAAGATAAATATTTTTGGTATTTTTGTTGTATAGATTGGAAAGTAAAGATTGCAAAATAAATAAATAGAAAACAATAATTTTAGATCGGAAAGTTATATGATGTAAAATAGAAGATTATATGATGGAAACTAGACCCCGGGGCCATAGGTTTCACTAGTGGCTTCTCTCAAGATAGCATGTATTACGGTGGGTGAACAAATTATTGTCGAGCAATTGATAGAAGAGCGCATAGTTATGAGAATATCTAGGCAATGATCATGAATATAGGCATCATGACCGCGTCAAGTAGACCGAAACATTCTGCATCTACTACTATTACTCCACACATCGATCGCTATCCAGCATGCATCTAGAGTATTAAGTTCATAAGAACAGAGTAATGCATTAAGAAAGATGACATGATGTAGAGGGATAAACTCAAGCAATACGATATAAACCAAATCTTTTTATCCTCGATGGCAACAAGACAATACGTGCCTTGATGCCCCTACTGTCACTGGGAAAGGACACCGCAAGATTGAACCCAAAGCTAAGCACTTCTCCCATTGCAAGAAAGATCAATCTAGTAGGCCAAACTAAACCGATAATTCGAAGAGACTTGCAAAGATATCAAATCATGCATATAAGAATTCAGAGAAGAACCAAATATTATTCATAGATAAACTTGATCAGAAATCCACAATTCATCGGATCTCGGCAAACACACCGCAAAAAGTATTACATCAAATAGATCTCCAAGAACATCGAGGAGAACTTTGTATTGAGAACCAAAGAGAGAGAAGAAGCCATCTAGTTAATAACTATGGACCCGAAGGTCTGTGGTAAACTACTCACACATCATCGAAGAGGCTATGGTGTTGATGTAGAAGCCCTCCGTGATCGATTCCCCTTTCTGGCAGATCGCCGGAAAAGGTCCCAAGATGGGATCTCACGGGTACAGAAGGTTGCCGCGGTGGAGAAGTGGTTTCATGCCCCCTGATGTTTTTAGGGTATAAGAGTATATATAGGTGTAATAAGTACGTCAGTGGAGTTCTGTGGGGCCCACGAGGGTGGGGGCGCGCCTACCCTCCCTGGGCGCGCCCTCCTGCCTCATGGCCGCCTCGCGGAGTTCCAGACTTCAACTCCAAGTCTTCTAGATTGCTTTTGTTCCAGGAAAGATCATCGCGAAGGTTTCATTCCGTTTGGTATTCCTTTTTTGCAAAACACTGAAATAGGCAAAAATACAGAAACTGGCACTGGGCCTTCGGTTAATAGGTTAGTCCCAAAAATAATGTAAAAGAGCATATTAAAGCCCATTAAACATCCAAAACAGATAATATAATAGCACGGAACAATCAAAAATTATAGATACGCTGGAGACGTATCAGGCGTCATCGTGGAAATCCAGCGTCGAGTATCCAGAGAAGGACCGGAACGACATGTTCCCAGGCCGGACATCTGGCATCTCGCGAACTGCCAGACATATGGCCCCTAGCCGGGCATCCGGCGCCTGCCTGCGCGCAAAGGCGAGCCAGAGGCCCAAGTGTCCCCCTCTTTCACTTACTCCTTCATGGCTTAGGCTATTTAGAGACATCCCCTCCTCCACTATGGGGTTAGCAAATATGATAGCTCATCTTAGTTGAGCTTTGCTCCTTACCTTGTCCTCTTGAGAGAGAGAGATACTACTCCCATGGAGTCCAAGACCTCCATGTGAGCATGTGCGAAGATCTTGAGGGATGCAAGGCCCCCTTGTGGGAAGGATCTATCTAGATCATGAAGACCCAATCTCCTTTGGATTTGGGATGAACTGTACTTTGTATCTTTCCCTTTGATTGTTCATGTACCTTCTAGATCCATTTGTTTGTTAGTCTAGTGGATGTGTGATTGGTTGTGATTTCTCCTCGTTCTTCGCTGTGTTCATCATTTTCTTCGAGGAATCCCCTCCTCACCCTACATCATCTTGGTATCAGGAGCCACGATGATCAAGAAATTGGAGTATTTCCCTTCATTTTCTAGCCCAATTTTGCTTTGTTTTGTCCTAATTCGAAAATCCCCACCAATTTTTTTGTAATTTGTTGGTTTGATGAGATTTTGTTGGTTTTGATCCATGGATTCGAAGTATTTCATATGTCTCTAGATTTCCCCCATCTTTCTCGCCATTTCCATCCACGAAATTCGTCCAATTTTGTCTTTGGAATCATCTATTTCTGCCCCAAATCAAGTTTACGAGCCCCAAATCGAGATCTGGATTTGTCGGGCCAAACATCCGGGTCCCCGGCCGGACATCCGGCTCCTGGAGCGCAAGCACGCATAGGTTTCCGGATAGATAGCCTCGGAAATCTGCCCCCCCCCCCCGGACATCCGACCCCTGAAGTTTCAGCCTCCCATGATTCACTGATTTGACCATAACTTCACATCTGGAGTCCGATTTTCGCGTTCTTTAGCTCGTTCAGTATCTATTGACATCCCCCATATCTAGATAGGTTCTCACACCATTTGACTCCATTAAAATCTTGACCTTTTGGCATCTTTTCCTAGGACCTTCACCATATCATCCGCATTACCACCATAGCTTTCCGCAACCTAACCCATTTTGATCCCATTGCATTTGTGGTTGCTTGAGTTGTGATTCGATTAACTTAAGGTGTTTCAGCTACTTAGGGACGGTTACTACTTCACCAACCACAACCATAACTTCCGCATTGCCAATTCCTTAACCACCACTGCATTTCCGCTACCACCATTTGACATTTGACGTTTGAGATTTTGAGTTCATGTTTTTCTGTTTCCTAAGGTGTTTTAGCTAATTAGGAATGGGTGGACATCAAGGACACCACCACTCATCATCGCCACAGACTTGACATTGAAATTTTCCACTTCATCATCATCTGTCCTTTCTTACAAACAAGAACCATCGACGGTAACATCGACGACATCATTGTACATTCTCCCTTACCAATGCATTGTTAATTGATAACCCACAAGTATAGGGGATCGCAATAGTTTTCGAGGGTAGAGTATTTAACCCAAATTTATCGATTCGACACAAGGGGAGCCAAAGAATATTTGCAAGTGTTAGCAGTTGAGTTGTCAATTCAACCACACCTAGAGACTAAATATCTGTGGCAAAGTGATCAGTAGCATAGTAATATGATAGTTTGATAGTAGTAGTAACAGTAGCAATAGCAACAGTATCAGTACAAGTAGCACTTTTATAATGATTGTAACAGTAGCAGCAGCAACAACAACAACAACAACAATAGTAACTTAGCAAGGTCAATATGCGGAAGTCGTAGGCATTGGATCAGTGATGGATAATTATGTTGGATGACATTCATCATGTAACAGTCATAACCTAGGGCGACACAGAACTAGCTCCAATTCATCAATGTAATGTAGGCATGTGTTCCGTATATAGTCATACGTGCTTATAATAAGAACTTGCATGACATCTTTTGTCCTCCCCTCCCGTGGCAATAGGGTCCATAAGGAAATCTAAGGGATATTAAGGCCTCCTTTTAATAGAGAACCATAACAAGGCATTAACATATAGTGTATACATGAACTCCTCAAACTACGGTAATCACTGGAAAGAATCCCAATTATTGTCACCTTGGGGTATGAGGACCATAACACGTAATAGGTGCATACAACTTGCAAGATAGGACCAAGAATACAAATATACTCGTGAAAACATAAAGGGTTAAGATCTGAAATCATGGCACTCGTAACTTAGTGACAAGCATTAAGCATAGCAAAGTCATGGCAACATCAATCTCAGAACATAGTGGATATTAAGGATCAAGCCCTAACAAAACTAACTTGATTACATGATAAATCTCATCCAACCCATCACCGTCCAGCAAGCCTACGAAGGAATTACTCACTCCCGGTGGTGAGCATCATGAAATTGGTGATGTAGGATGGTTGATGATGACAACGACGTTGAATCGCCCTCTCCGTAGCCCTGAACGGGCTCCAGATCAGCCCTCTCGATGAAGAACAGGAGGTGGCGACGGCTTCATATCGTAAAACATGACGATTCCTCCTCTCTGATTTTTTGTGGATGAATAGGTACTTATGGAGTTGGAGTTAGTGTTGCGGAAGCTGCCAGGGGCCCATAAGCCTTCTAGGCGCGCCTTGGGGGTGTGTGGCCGCGCCCCCAGGCTTTTGGCGCCCTGGTGGCTCCCCTCAGGCATTTCTCTTTGCCAATATTTTTTATATATTGTGAAAATATTCTCCGTAAATTTTTAGCTCAACCCGAGAACTTTTATTTCCGCACAAAACAACACCATGGCAATTCTTCTGAAAACATCGTCAGTCCAGGTTAGTTCCATTCAAATCATGCAAACTAGAGACCAAAACAAGAGCAGAAGTGTTTGGAAAAGTAGATACATCTAGAACGTATCAACTTCCCCAACCTTAACTCATTGCTTGTCCTCAAGAAATTCAGTAGACAAACTGAAAGTGATAAAAAAAACTTTTACAAACTCTTTTTGTTCTTGTTGCTGTATATATGATTAACTGATGTTCAAGTTTTCAGCAAAGATTATGAACTAAACATGTTCATGATAACATTTATGTCTCACATTTACTCATACCAATGACATACCAACTAGCGAGCAATAATAAGATATCTCGGATGCCAACAATTTTTCAGAACAATCATTATATAATATGTAATATGGTATCTCGCTAGCCCTTTCTAAGACCACGCAAAATAAATGCAGAGCATCTCTGAAGCTCAAGCAATGACCAAACATTGTAATTCATGGTAAAAGAGATCCAGTCATGTAACACTCAACATTAACTATACTCAATGCATAAGAATGACAATAGTGCTCTCCAACTGGTGCTTGAATGAGAAGGTGATGACTCAACAATAAAAGTAAAATAACATAAAAATAAATGGATAGGACCTTCACAGAGCGAAGCAGGGATTTGCATAGGTGCCAGAGCTCAAAGCTTAAAATAGAGATGAATATGATTTTGGGAGGTATGCCTTTCCTGTCAACATTAAGACTGAGAGTTTTCAATATCTTCCGTGCTAAACACATTAGCGGTGGTTCCCAATCGGAAAGGTAAAGTTTACTCCCCCTCAGCCAACAAACACAAGCCATGGCTAGCCGAATCCTCGGGTGCCCTCCATACCGACAACTTTCCGGGGGAGTTTGTCTCATTATTTTCCGATTTGATCATGGGAGTGGGCATCTTGAATACCAGCCCCTCTCGTGTAAGACAAGTGAATAAACACTTGTCATGAGAATAATCCGCCCCTCTATGCTTGATATTGATTGAAATCCGTCTTGTCCCATAACACTTGGTAGACCATTCCTATGAACCATATGTGTTGTTATTGATATGAAAGAAGGGAATATAAAATTTCAATTTCCATTAAAGAAGGGTATGGAACACTTAGAAAAATAATCAAGCCACCATATGAATCTATTATGAGGGCCACCTATGGAATTAATTATAAAGATGACAACAATTGAAACTATGCATTACGCCAAGCTAGGGGTGTAATACATTGGCGCTAGTGTTGGGGAACGTAGCATGCAATTTTAAAATTTTCATATGCTCACGCAAGGTCTATCTAGGAGATGCATAGCAACAAAAGGGGGAGAGTGTGTCCATGTACCCTCATAGACCGAAAGCGGAAGCGTTTGAAAACGCAGTTGATGTAGTCGGACTTCTTCTTGTTCTGACCGATCAAGCACCGGACATACAAGACCACCGAGTTCTGCACACGTTCTGCTCGATGACGTCCCTCAAACTCTGATCCAACAAAGTGTCGAGGGAGACTTCCGTCAGCATGGTGATGGTGATGGTCAAGTTATCCGCGCAGGGCTTCGCCTAAGCACTACGTGAATATGACCCGAGGTGTAAACTGTGGAGGGGGGCACCGCACACGGCTAACAACTGTTGATGTGTGTTCTAGCGGTGCCCCCCTCATATATATAGGTTGGAGGGGAGGAGAGGCAGCCAAGGGGACGTCCCAAGTAGGAGGAATCCTACTTGGGCACCTCCAAATTCGGCCTCCCCCTTTCCTATTCCTATTCAGAGTAGGAAGGGAAGAGGAGGAAGGGGAAATCATATTCCCTTTTCCTTTCCTTCTCCAATTTGGCCAGCCCATATGGGGGGGGCGCACCAGCCCCTTTGTGGCTGGTGTGTTTCCCCTCTTGGTCCATAAGGCCCATATAGTTTGCCGGGGGTAGCCTAGAACCCCTTCCGGTGACTCGATACGTACTCGGTACCTGCGGAACACTTCCGGTGTCCGAATACCATCGTCCTATATATCAATCTTTACCTCTCAACCATTTCGAGACTCCTCTTCATGTCCGTGATCTCATCCGGGACTTCGAACAACATTCGGTCACCAAATCACATAACTCATATAATACAAAATCATCATCGAACGTTAAGCGTGCGAACCCTACGGGTTCGAGAACTATGTAGACATGACCGAGACACCTCTTTGGTCAATAACCAATAGCGGAACCTGGATGCTCATATTGGTTCCCACATATTCTACGAAGATCTTTATCAGTCGTACTGTAATGACAATATACGTTATTCCCTTTGTCATCGGTATGTTACTTGCCCGAGATTCGATCATCGGTATCTTCATACCTAGTTCAATCTCGTTACCGGCAAGTCTCTTTACTTGTTCCATAATGCATAATCCTTCAACTAACTCATTAGTCACATTGCTTGCAAGGCTTATCATGATGTGCATTACCGAGAGGGCCCAGAGATACCTCTTCGATACTCGGAGTGACAAATCCTAATCTTGATCTATGCCAACCCAACAAACACCTTCGGATATACCTATAGAGCATCTTTATAATCACCAATTACGTTGCGATGTTTTCTAGCACACAAGGTATTCTCCGGTACCCGGGAGTTGCATAATCTCATAGTCAAAGGAATATGTATCAGTCATGAAGAAAGTAGTAGCAATAAAACTTAACGATCATTATGCTCAGCTAACAAATGGGTCTTTTCCATCACATCATCCTCCTAATCATGTGATCATGTTCATCAACTGACAACACATGTCTATGGTTAGGAAACTTAACCATCTTTGATTAATGAGCCAGTCTAGTAGAGGCTTACTAGGGACATAGTGTTTTGTCTATGTATCCACACATGTATCATGTTTCCGGTTAATAAAATTCTAGCATGAATAATAAACATTTATCATGATATAAGGAAATATAAAATAACAACTTTATTATTGCCTCTAGGGTATATTTCCTTCAGTCTGCCACTTGCACTAGAGTCAATAATCTTATTCACATCGCCATGCGATTTAACACTGATAGTTCACATCTTTATGTGATTAACACCCATAGTTCACATCGCCATGTGACCAACACCCAAAGGGTTTACTAGAGTCAATAATATAGTTCACATCGCTATGTGATTAACACCCAAAGAGTACTAAGGTGTGATCATGTTTTTCCTGTGAGAGAAGTTTAGTCAACGGATCTGCCACATTCAGATCCGTATGTATTTTGCAAATTTTCTATGTCTATAATGCTCTGTAAGGAGCTTCTCTAGCTAATTGCTCCCACTTTCAATACGTATACATATTGAGACTCAGAGTCATCTGGATCGGTGTAAAAGCTTGCATCGACGTAACTCTTTACGACGAACTCTTTATCACCTCCATAACTGAGAAATATTTACTTAGTCCTCTAAGGATAATTTTGACCGTTGTCTAGTGCTCTACTCCTGAATCACTATTGGTACTTCCCTGCCAGACTTATGGCAAGCCACACAATAGGTGGTACACAACATGGCATACTTTACAGAACCTATGACTGAGGCATAGGGAATGACTTTCATTATCTCTCTATATTCTGCCGTGGTCGGGTTTTGAGTCTTACTCAACTTCACACCTTGTAACACAGGTAAGAACCCTTTCTTTGACTGATCCATTTTGAACTCCTTCAAAATCTTGTCAAGGTATGTGATTTGTGAAAGTCCTATCAAGCGTATTGATCTATCTCTATAGATCTTGATGCTCAATATATAAGCAGCTTCACTAAGGTCTTTTATTGAAAAAAATCTTATTCAAGTATCCTTTTATGCTATCCAGAAATTCTATATCATTCCTGATCAACAATATGTCATCCACATATAATATCAGAAACGCTACAGAGCTCCCACTCACTTTCTTGTAAATACAAGCTTCACCATAAGTCTGTATAAAACCATATGCTTTGATCACATTATCGAAGTGTATATTCCAACTCCGAGATGCTTGCACCAGTCCATAAATGGATCACTCGAGCTTGCACATTTTGTTAGCACCTTTAGGATCGACAAAACCTTCTGGTTGCATCATATAAATCTCTCTTTAAAAAACCCATTAAGGAATGCAATTTTGACATCCATTTGCCAGATTTCATAAAATGCGGCAATTGCTAACATGATTCGGATAGACTTAAGCATCACTACAGGTGAGAAGGTCTCATCATAGTCAACTCCTTGAACTAGTCGAAAATCTTTTGCAACAAGTCGAGCTTTATAGACAGTAATATTACCATCAGCGTCAGTCTTCTTCTTGAAGATCCATTTATTCTCTATGGCTCGCCAATCATCTGGCAAGTCAACCAAAGTTCACACTTTGTTCTCATACATGGATCCTATCTTAGATTTCATGGCCTCAAGACATTTTGCAGAATCTGGGCTCATCATCGCTTCCTCATAGTTCATAGGCTCATCATGGTCTAGTAACATGACCTCCAGAAAAGGATTACTGTACCACTCTGGTGTGGAACGTGCTCTGGTTGACCTACGAGGTTTGGTAGTAACTTGATCCGAAGTTTCATGATCATTATCATT
Source organism: Triticum urartu (assembly GCF_003073215.2). Classification (NCBI taxonomy): domain Eukaryota; kingdom Viridiplantae; phylum Streptophyta; class Magnoliopsida; order Poales; family Poaceae; genus Triticum; species Triticum urartu. Next base: position 271,023,682 of record NC_053022.1, read on the forward strand.
TGCTTCCTCTCTAGTTGGTGTAGGCATCACTGGAACTGATTTATTTGATGAGCTACTTTCCAATTCGAGAGAAGGTACAATTACCTCATCAAGTTCTACTTTCATCCCACTCACTTGTTTTGAGAGAAACTCCTTCTGTAGAAAGGATCCATTCTTAGCAACAAAGATCTTGCCTTCGGATCTATGATAGAAGGTGTACCCAACAGTTTCTTTTGAGTATCCTATGAAGACACACCTCTCCAATTTGGGTTCGAGCTTATCAGGCTGAAGCTTTTTCACATAAGCATCGCAACCCAAAACTTTAAGAAACGACAACCTAGGTTTCTTGCTAAACCATAGTTCATACGGTGTCGTCTCAACGGATTTAGATGGTTCCCTATTTAAAGTGAATGCAGTTGTATCTAATGCATAACCCCAAAACGATAGTGATAAATCGATAAGAGATATCATAGATCGCACCATATCTAATAAAGTATGGTTACGACGTTCGGACACACCTTTACATTGTGGTGTTCCAGGTGGCGTGAGTTGTGAAACTATTCCGCATTGTTTTAAATGAAGGCCGAACTCGTAACTCAAATATTCGCCTTCGCGATCAGATTGTAGAAACTTTATTTTCTTGTTACGATGATTCTCGACTTCACTTTGAATTTCTTTGAACTTTTCAAATGTTTCAGACTTGTTTTTCATTATGAAGATATACCCATATATGCTCAAGATCAGAAAATAATGATACCCGTCGCGAGCCTCAACACTCATCGGACCACATACATCGGTATGTATTATTTCCAATAAGTCAGTAGGTCGCTCCATTGTTCCGGAGAATGGAGTTTTAGTCATCTTGCCCATGAGGCATGGTTCGCAAGTATCAAATGATTCATAATAAAGTGATTCCAAAAGTCCATCTACATGGAGTTTCTTCATGCGCTTTACACCAATATGACCAAAAACGGCAGTGCCACAAGTATGTTGTACTATCATTACCAACTTTGCATATTTTGGCATCAATATTATGAATATGTGTATTACTACGATTGAGATTCAATAACCATTTATATTGAGTGTATGACCATAAAAGGTTTTATTCATGTAATCAGAACAACAATTATTCTTTGACTTAAATGAATAACCATATTGCAACAAACATGATCCAATCATATTCATGCTCAATGCAAACACCAAATAACATTTATTTTAGGTTCAACACTAATCCGGAAGGTAAAGGGAGTGTGCGATGGTGATGTTATCATCCTTGGAATCACTTCCAACACACATCGTCACCTTACTAGTATATGTTCATTTTGCAACTCCTATTTCAAGTTACAAAACTTAGCAACTGAACCGGTATCAAATACCCAGGGGCTACTATGAACACTAGTAAAGTACACATCAATAACATGTATATCAAATATACCTTTGTTCACTTTGCCATCCTTATTATCCGCCAAGTTTTTGGGGCAATTCCGCTTCCATGACCATTTCCTTTGCTGTAGAAGCACTTAGTTTCAGGTTTGGGTCTAGCTTTGGGCTTCTTCACGGGAGTGACAACTTGGTTGCCATTCTTCTTGAAGTTCCCTTCAATTCCCTTGCCCTTTTTCTTGAAACTAGTGGTCTTGTCAACCATCAACACTTGATGCTATTTCTTGATTTCTACCTTCGCCGATTTTAGCATCGTGAAGAGCTTGGGAATTGTTTTCGTTATCCCTTGCATATTATAGTTCATCATGAAGTTCTAGTAACTTGGGGGTAGTGACTAGAGAACTCTGTCAATCACTATCTTATCTGGAAGATTAACTCCCACTTGATTCAAGCGATTGTAGTACCCAGACATTCTGAGCATGTGCTCACTAACTAAGCTATTCTCCTCCATCTTGCAGGAAAAGTAGTTGTCAAAGGTCTCATACCTCTTAATACAAGAATGAGTCTAAAATATCATTTTCAGATCTTGGAACATCTCATATGCTCCATGGCGTTCAATTTTTTTTAATGTCCCGGTTCTAAGCCGTAAAGCATGGTGCACTAAACTATCAAGTATTCAACATACTGAGCTTATCAAACGTTCATAACGTCCGTATCTTCTCCTGCAATATCGAAACATGGTTAATGTAGTCGAACTTCTTCTCGTTCCGACCAATCAAGCAATGAACGTACGGCACCTCCGAGTTCTGCACACGTTCAGCTCGATGACGTCCCTCGAACTCTTGATCCAACAAAGTGTCGAGGGAGAGTTCCTTAAGCATGACGGCATGGTGATGGTGATGGTGAAGTGATCCGTGCAGGGCTTCGCCTAAGCACTACGTGATTATGACCGGAGGAGTAAACTGTGGAGGGGGTGCCGCACAGGGCTAACAACTGTTGATGTGTGTTCTAGCGGTGCCCCCCTCATATATATAGGTTGGAGGGGAGGAGAGGTAGCCAAGGGGGCACCCCAAGTAGGAGGAATCCTACTTGGGCACCTCCCAATTCGGCCTCCCCCCTTTCATATTCCTATTCGGAGTAGGAAGGGAAGAGGGGGAAGGGGAAATCCTATTCCCTTTTCCCTTTCCTCCTTCCCCTTTCCTTCTCCAATTTGGTCAGCCCATATGGGGGGGGGGCAACAACCCCTTTGAGGTTGGTGTGTTGCCTCTCTTGGCCCATAAGGCCCATATAGTTTACGGGGGTAGCCCGGAACCACTTTCGGTGACCCGTTACGTACCCGGTACCCCTGGAACACTTCTGGTGTCCGAATACCACCATCCTATATATCAATCTTTACCTCTCAGCCATTTCAAGACTCCTCGTCATGTCCCTGATCTCATCCGGGACTCCGAACAACAGTCGGTCACCAAATCACATAACTCATATAATAAAAAATTCGTCATCGAACGTTAAGCGTGCGGCCCCTACGGGTTCGAGAACTATGTAGACATGACCGAGACACCTCTCCGGTCAATAACCAATAGCAGAACCTGGATGGTCATATTGGTTCCCACATATTCTACGAAGATCTTTATCGGTCGTACCGTAATGACAATATATGTTATTCCCTTTGTCATCGGTATGTTACTTGCCTGAGATTTGATCATCGGTATCTTCATACCTAGTTCAATCTTGTTACGTGCAAGTATCTTTACTCGTTCCATAATGCATCATCCAGTAACTAACTCATTAGTCACATTGCTTGCAAGTCTTATCATCATGTGCATTACCGAAAGGGCCCAGAGATACATCTTCGATACTCGGAGTGACAAATCCTAATCTCAATCTATGCCAACCCAACAAACACCTTCGGATATACCTGTAGAGCATCTTTATAATCACCCAGTTATGTTGTGACACTTGATAGCACACAAGGTATTCCTCCGGTATCCGGGAGTTGCATAATCTCATAGTCAAAGGAATATGTATAAGTCATGAAGAAATCAATAGCACTAAAACTTAACGATCATTATGCTAAGCTAACAGATGGGTCTTGTCCATCACATCATTCTCCTAATGATGTGATCTCATTCATCAAATGACAACACATGCATATGGTTAGGAAACTTAACCATCTTTGATTAACGAGCTAGTCTAGTAGAGGCTTACTAGGGACACCGTGTTTTGTCTATGTATCCACACATGTATCAAGTTTCTGGTTAATACAACTCTAGCATGAATAATAAACATTTATCATGATATAAGGAAATATAAAATAACAACTTTATTATTGCCTCTAGGGCATATTTCCTTCAGCTAGTTGGGAGGCAAGCCAATAGTTATATTAATTTTCTTGTTTATTTTTCAGGTTTTGTGTGTGAAGACAATTATGGTACTATTATGGTTGTGTTTTTGTTTTTAAAATTAGTGTTTGTTCCAAGTAAAGCCTTTGAGATGATTTGGATGATAGTTGCTTTGATTCTATGCAAAAACAGAAACTTTTGCGTCTAGTAGCAGAATTGTTGATATTTTCTGGAGTGTGATAAAATTCTGAATTTAATACACATGATTGATATATAAATTTCCCATGATGTCTTAATTTTTAAGAATTTTTGGAGTTACCTACGTATGGTAATTGTTCGAATTATTATAGGCTATTCTGTTTTTGATAGATTCTATTTTCGTTGCATTGTTTGCTTGTTTTGTAGAATCCATGGATTGTATTGGGGGTATAAGCCATGGTGAAGTTAGAATACAGTAGGTATAATGCAATAATAAAACATTAATGGGTTTACAACAGCACCTAAAGTAGTGATTTGCTTTGTTATACTAACGGATCGCACGAAGGTTCTTTTGAGTTTTGTGTGCTGAAGTTTTCAAGTTTTGGGTGAGATCAAGGAATAAGTTGTGGAAAGATCCTAAGCTTGGGATTCTCAAGCCCCCCCAAGGTAATATTCAAGGACTGCCAAGCATCTAAGCTTGGGTATGCCCCGGAAGGCATCCCTCTTTCTTCTACCAACTATCGATAATTTTACTTGGAGCTATATTTTTATTCATCACATGATATGAGTTTTGCTTGGAGCGTCGTATATTATACGAGTCTTTGATTTGTTTGCTTTTTATTTTGTCACAATCATATTTGCTAGACACACCTTTTTGATAGGGACACACATTATTCATGATTTGGTAGAATACTCTATGTGCTTCACTTTCATCTTTTGAGCTAGAAAGTTGCTGTAGTGCTTCACTCTTATATCTTTTAGATCACGACGGTGGTTATATTTTAGAGAAATAGTTGCACTCTCATGCGTCACTTATATCTTTTTGAGAGTTCATAATAGTAATGGCAATTAGTACAAGCTATGAATTTGGTCCCAATATGTTAGGTATTCAAGAGGTATATGATAAAAACTTTCATGTAGATCACTGAATATGATAAGTTTGATTCCTTGCAAGAGTTTTGAGATATAAAGGTGGTAATATGTGGATTGTGCTATTGAGTAATTGTGATTTAGTAAGAATATTGATGTTAAGGTTTCTGATTCCCGAAGCAGGCATGTATAGGCTCTTGTTACGCTAAGAAGTTGGAGCATGATTTATTATTGATTGTCTTACTTATGAGTGGTGGTCCGGGATGAGCGATGGTCTTTTCCTACCAATCTATCCCTCTAGGCATGCATAGTAGTACTTTTCTTTGAGGGTTAATAAACTTTTGCAATAAGTACATGAGTTCTTTATGAATAATGTGAGTCCATGGATTATACGCACTCTCACCATTCCACAATTTGCTAGCCTCTTCAGTGCCCTGCATTTCCCATTCTCACCTTGAGATGTGATGCAAACTTTGATGGTGCGTCCAAACCCCGTGATATGAAACACTCTATCACACATAGGCCTCCTTATATGTTTCTCAAAACAGCCACCATACCTACCTATTATGGCATTTCCATTGCCATTCCAAGATATATTGACATGAAACTTCCACCATTCCGTTTTATTATGACACATATCATCATTGTCATTGTCGGAATTCGGGTTCCGAAGACCCTTGAGAGGTTCAAACTCTAGGGTGCATGCGAAGAACTCGTCCTCCCTAGTCTGCCTATTCGCTAATCTCACAGCCTAGCTCGACGAACTGAATCGAAAAGAGACACAGCAGTTTACCCAGGTTCGGGCCACCTTGCGGTGTAAAACCCTATTCCTGCTTTGTGGTGGATTGGCCTCGAGGGGCTGAGGACGAACTAGTACAGTGGGAGAACAACCTCAGGAGGAGGAGTGTGAGGATGATCTGAATGATCCGTCCCCCTCTATGGTGGTGGCTAAGTCCAATTTATAGGGGCCTTGGTCCTCATCCCAAATGAAGGCGGGAAGGGATACCACAATGGCCAAATTTGAAGGGACACAACTAGTACATGCTATCCTGACAAAAGTAGTCTTTGTCTACAAAAGCCTCTGGTCATGACTGTGACGTCCCCGATTTAATCGTACACTAATCATACATGCAAACGTGTATGATCAAGATCAGGGACTCATGGGAAGATATCACAACACAACTCTACAAATAAAATAAGTCATACAAGCATCATATTACAAGCCAGGGGCCTCGAGGGCTTGAATACAAGAGCTCGATCATAGACGAGTCAGGGGAAGCAACAATATCTGAGTACGGACATAAGTTAAACAAGTTGCCTTAAGAAGGCTAGCACAAACTGGGATACAGATCGAAAGAGGCGCAGGCCTCCTGCCTGGGATCCTCCTAACTACTCCTGGTCGTCGTCAGCGGGTAGCATGTAGTAGTAGGCAGGTAGAAAGGATAGAGGGAAGAGAAGGAGAAAGCAACCGTGAGTACTCATCCAAAGTACTCGCAAGCAAGGAGCTACACTACATATGTATGCATTGGTATCAACTGGAATAAGACTATTATATGTGGACTGAACTGCAGAAAGCCGGGATAAGGGGGGATAGCTAGTCCTTTCGAAGACTACGCTTCTGGCAGCCTCGTCTTGCAGCATGTAGAAGAGAGTAGACTGAAGACCTCCAAGTAGCATCATATAGCATAATCCTAACCGATGATCCTCCCCTCGTCGCCCTGTGAGAGAGCGATCACCGGTTGTATCTGGCACTTGGAAGGGTGTGTTTTATTAAGTATCCGGTTCTAGTTGTCATAAGGTCAAGGTACAACTCCAAGTCGTCCTGTTACCGAAGATCACGGCTATTCGAATAGTTTAACTTCCCTGCAGGGGTGCACCACATATCCCAACACGCTCGATCCCATTTGGCCGGACACACTTTCCTGGGTCATGCCCGGCCTCGGAAGATCAACACGTTGCAGCCCTACCTAGGCACAACAGAGAGGTCAGCACGCCGGTCTAAATCCTATGGCGCAGGGGTCTGGGCCCATCGCATATTGCACACCTACACGTTGCGTACGCGGCCGGAAGCAGAACTAGCCCTCTTAATACAAGAGCAGGCTTACGGTCCAATCCGGCGCGCGCACTCAGTCGCTGACGTCACGAAGGCTTCGGCTGATACCACGACGTCGAGTGCCCATAACTGTCCCCGCGTAGATGGTTAGTGCGTATAGGCCAGTAGCCAGACTCAGATCAAATACCAAGATCTCGTTAAGCGTGTTATTTTGAAATAACCACGGACGCCGACCAGGGCCAGGCCCACCTCTCTCCTAGGTGGTCTCAACCTGCCCTGTCGCTTCGCCACAAAGATCCACACAGAGGGCCGTTGGGACAAAGGTCCTTTCAGCCCCCAATCCGTGAATCACTCGCGGGTGCTCCACAAGCCGACCCGTCTTTACTCACCACATGTATCCTGTATAAAGTATATAGTATATACCCGTGATCACCTCCCGAGTGATCACGACCCGATAATATAGCATGGCAGATGGACAAGAATGTATGGCCACTGATGATAAACTAGCATCCTATACTAAGCATTAGGATTGCAGGTAAAGGTATCAACAGTAGTGGCAAGGATAGGCTATGCATCAGAATAGGATTAACGGAAAGCAGTAACATGTTACACTACTCTAGTGCAAGCAGTAGGGAGAAGAGTAGGTGATATCTGGTGATCAAAGGGGGGGGCTTGCCTGGTTGCTCTGGCAAGAGAGAAGGGTCGTCAACTCCGTAGTCGTACTGGGTAGCAGCGGCGTCGGTCTCGGTGTCTAGAGCGAAGAAGAGGGGGGAAGAAACAATAATAATGCAAACAGATGCATAATGATGCATGACAAGACAAGTAACGGTGCTAGGGGTGCCCTAACGCGGTATGAGGTGATACCGGTGAAGGGGGGAAACATCCGGGAAGGTATCCCCGGTGTTTCGCGTTTTCGGGCAGAGGAGCCGGAGGGGGAAAGTTACGAGTTCGATAGGTTAGGGAGGTGTGGCGGACGAACGGGTTGCGTATCCGGAATCGTCTCGTCGTTCTGAGCAACTTTCATGTACAAAGTATTTTCATCCGAGTTACGGATTAAAAGATATGATTTTCTAAAGTTTTTATTAATTTCTGATTTTAGTTATTTATTTAAATCCAACATTATCCAAAACAGTGAATGACGACGCAGGCATAACATCATAGTGATGTCAGCAGGTCAACTGGTCGGTTGACCAGTCAAACCAGACAGGTGGGTCCAGTGGGACCCACATGTCATTGACAGGGTACTAACAGAGTTTTAAAACTAACTAAATAGGCTAATTAGTGGGTGGGGCCCGGTAGTCAGTGAGAGATTAGTGTTTAATTAACTAATTTAATTAATTAGCAAATTATCTACTCAATTTTATTCGTTTTTGACATGGGGCCCGCATGTCAGTGGCAGTAGCTGCCACGTCAGCAGTTGACTGGGTCAACCCAGTCAACTAGGACCCGCAGGGCCCGCTGGCAGTGGCCTTGGGGTGGCCCCAGGCCAACCACGTAGGCGCGGCCGGCGTTTGGCCGCCGGCGACGTCAGAACGCGGCGGGGGCTCCCGGGCCTCGTCGGGATTTCGCTACACGGCGTCGTTCGGCGCGCAGCTTGGTCCAGCCGAACGGCCACTCGATGCCGCGTCGAGTGGGGGTGGTGGTATGGCCGGACTTGGCCGGAATCGGCACCGGCGACGAGCAGAGGCGGCGGCGCGTATGGGTGCTCGACGAAAACGGCGCTACGAAGCAAGGTAGGCCGCGTCGGAGGGGGCGTTCGGTCGAGAGCGAGGAGCTGCATCGAACCGTGGCGGTGGCGTGGCCGGAGGAGGGCCGCAGCGTCACCGGCGACGAGCGGGGCATACGCCGGCGTTCGGCCACGGTGGGGAACGCCTATGTTGGCCACGGTAGGACCAACGGATGGTCACTCCGGGTTCCTACAGCGATGCTGAGCACGATAGGCATGAGCCCGGGACCAAATGGTCACCGGACGGCTGCCGGCGACGAGCGCGTGCGGCGATGCGCTCGGGCAAGTTGGGGGCGCGGCGCGTCCAACTAGCGAACGGCGTCGAGAGAGAGAGAGGGGAGGGAGCGGGGGCTCACCGAGCGGCACACACGGTGGCCCTTGGCGGCTTAGTAGCTGCAGAGGGCGTCGCCGGAGTTGGGGATGAGCGGCGGCGAGGCGGAGGAAGAAGACGACCTCGCCCACGATGCTGCGATTTCGGAGCTCGAACCAACGGTCGAGGACGACGAGGAGGGCGACGAGGGAGACCGGCGACACGTTGGCGCGGTGCGGGGAGGACGGTGGCCACGGCTACGTGACGGCCACGGCCATGGAAGCGCTCGGACGGGGGCGGATCTGAGGAGCGAGACGGAGGCGGAGATCGAGGAGGAGAGCAGGGGGGCAAGTGGGGAGGGGAGCCCGAGGGGGCGCGGCGTCGGCGCCCTTATCCTCTCCAGGGGCCTGTAGCGGCGCGGGGCAGCGAGCTGGTCCGTCGGCGACGCGGGCGCGGTCGGACGAACAGTGGGGGCGTGGGGAGGAGGTGCCAGAGGTGGGGAGGTGGCAGCTGGGCCACCTGGGCCGGCCAGGTGCGAGGGAATGGGCTGAAGCCCAGGGGGAGCTAGTGGGTCTTTCTCCTTTCCTTTGGTTCTTTTTCTTTTGTTTTGTTTTGTTTCTGTTTTGTATTTTCTTATATTTATTTCCTTTTCCTTTTCTGTTTTATTTAATTTAGGGCATTAGGTATTTTATAAAAATGTGTTTGTTGCACCATAATTACCTTTGTAATATTCGGCAACCACCGAACAATTTTGTTTTAATTTTTGAAAACTTTTATTGTGATCATTAATTTGAATTTGAATTTCGAACGGTTTCGAATTATTGCGAGGATAGCAACAGTAACCGAGGTGTCATGGCACGATTAGCGTGGGATTACTGTAGCATGATTATCCGGGCATCCGGGCATTAGAAATCTCCTCCACTACAAGAAATTCCGTCCCGAGATTTAGGAGGTAGAAGGAAACAGTGCGGGGTATTCATCACGAAGACGATCCTCGCGTTCCCAGGTGGCTTCGTCTTTAGAGTGATTCGAGCACTGGACCTTGAGGAACTTGATCGCCTTCTGACGTGTGCGGCATTCAGCTTGGTCGAGAATGCGGACCGGATGCTCTTTATATGAGAGGTCCTATTGCAATTCGAGCACTTCATGATCCACTGCTCGGATTGGGTCCTTGAAGTAGCGACGGAGCTGTGACACGTGGAACACATTGTGAACCTGAGAAAGGTTTGACGGAAGTTCCAGTTGATATGCTACTTTTCCAAGCCTTTCGAGAATAGTGAAAGGACCAATATATCGGGGAGCTAGCTTTCCTTTGATCCCGAAGCGGTGTGCACCCTTCATTGGTGTAACTCGAAGATAAGCCTTTTCGCCAGGTTGATAGACCATGTCTTGGTGATGACGGTCATACTGACTTTTCTGACGTGACTGAGCAGTCTTGAGATTCTCGCGAATAATGCGAACTTGTTCTTCGGCCTGTTGGATAATATCCGGACCGAAGAGTGGACGTTCCCCAGTTTCTGACCAGTTCAGTGGGGTTCGGCACTTTTGTCCATATAATACTTCGAAGGGGGCCATCTTCAGACTAGCTTGATAGCTATTATTATAAGAAAACTCAGCATACGGGAGAGATTCCTCTCATTTCTTGCCGAAGGAAATAACACAAGCTCGAAGCATATCTTCGAGAACTTGGTTGACATGTTCAACTTGCCCTTGTGACTGTGGATGAAACGCAGTACTGAAAGATAAGTGAGTCCCCATAGCTTCTTGGAAACTTGCGCAGAATCTTGAAGTGAATAAGCTGCCACGGTCCGAACTGATAACCAGTGGAATACCGTGAAGTGAAACAATTCTGGACATGTAGAGAGTAGCAAGCTGACTAGCAGTGATTGTCTCTTTGACCGCCAGAAAATGGGCAACTTTGGAAAGCCGGTCAATGACGACAAGAATAGCATCATTACCTTTCTGCGATTTGGGAAATCCAGTGACGAAGTCCATTTCAACATGGTCCCATTTCCATTCAGGAATAGAGATAGGTTGCAGAGTTCCAGCAGGCCTTTGATGCTCTGCTTTGATTCGGCGACAAACGTCACACTCAGCAACATAACGAGCAATGTCCTGCTTCATATTAGACCACCAGAATCTTTGACGAATATCCTGGTACATCTTTGTACTACCAGGGTGGATGGACAGAGGCATATCATGGGCTTCTTGCATAACCCTTTTAGTCTTATCCAGGTTTTTCTTTGAACATGGTACCACTAGGCGGCCTTTGAAATACAAGGCGCCATCGCCAGCGATAGTGAAGAATGAGGGCTTTCCTTCTGTTAGATGGCGTTTAATCTTATGGACTTCAGAGTCATAACGTTGAATAGTCTTTATACCAGCTACGAGATCTGGTACGACAGCCAGGGTATTTAGAGAACCCTTAGTAACAACAAGAAGATTCATCTTGCGGAACTCCGGGGGAGGGGGAGCGAGTGCTCCAGGAGGAACAATATGGAGGTTCAGCTTTCTAAATTCTTCGACAAGCGAGGGCTGAACTTGGTGAACCTGGAGGTGGTTGCAGTAAGACTTGCGGCTCAAGGCATCAGCCATTACATTAGCCTTGCCGGGGGTATAAGATATACCCACGTCAAAGTCTGCAACAGTCTCCATCCATCTCTGCTGGCGAAGGTTCAGATCTGGCTGAGTAAACAGATACTTCAGACTTTGGTGGTCGGTGAAGATCTCGCAATGATTACCGAGAAGGTAATGTCGCCACTGCTTTAGTGCATGAATGACAGCAGCAAGCTCGAGGTCATGAACTGGGTAGTTTTCTTCGTGAGGGCGCAGTTGGCGAGAGGCATAAGCAATCACTCTGCGCTCTTGCATTAGGACACAGCCTAATCCTTGACGGGAAGCGTCGCAGTAAATGACGAAGTCGTTCTTAGTATCAGGTGGAGCAAGCACGGGGGCAGAGGTCAACTTGTCTTTGAGCGCCTCAAAACTTTCCTGACACTTGTCTGTCCATTCGAACTTGACACCCTTATGCAACAGATTAGTCAGAGGCCTGGCAATCTTGGAGAAGTTCTCGACGAATCGACGGCAATAGCTGGCGAGACCGAGAAAACTTCGGACTTGCTTGACATTCTTCGGAGGAGTCCAATCAAGAATAGCCTGAACTCGTTCAGGGTTGACGGCAATACCATCCTTGGAGATGACATGCCCAAGATAGGTTACTTCGGGGAGCCAGAATTCACACTTGGAATACTTAGCATACAGTTGGTGCTCTTGAAGCTTTTCTAGCACCAGACGAAGATGTCCAACATGTTCTTCCTCGTTCTTGGAAAATACAAGGATATCATCCAGATAAACCACGACGAACTTGTCGAGGTAATCCATGAATATATAGTTCATCAGACGAGAGAAGGTGGCGGCAGCATTCGTTAAGCCGAATGACATGACGGTGTACTCGTATGATCCATACCGAGTCACGAAGGCAGTTTTTGGGATATCCTCTTCACGAACACGGATTGGTGGTAACCTAGCCTCAAATCGAGTTTGGAGAACACTGATGAGCCAGCCAGTTGATCATAAAGATCATTGATCTGAGGAAGAGGATATTTATTCTGAATGGTAGCTTGGTTTATAGGACGGTAGTCTTGGACTAATCGGTTTGTCCCATCCTTTTTCTTAACAAAGAGAGAAGGTGCTCCCCAAGGAGAGCAACTTGGGCGAATGAAACCTTTGACAAGAGATTTGTCGATTTCCTCCTTAAGCTCAATGAGTTCATGCGGCGGCATCTTATAGGGTCGTTTAGCTATAGGTGTGGTGCCGGGTTTCAAGTCAATGATGAACTCGACAGCTCTAGCAGGAGGAATCCCTAGAAGTTCTTCTGGGAAGACATCTTGGAATTCACGAACGACGGGAATGTTTTCAATGACCTCAAGTGGTGCAGTGTTCAACGCATTCAAGGCATAAAGTCGTGCCTCGGCGTTCTGAACTAGATGAGCTTGGTAAGATATTATTTCGTCAGAAGGGTGTAGCAGATGGACGACCTTAGTGGCGCAAACTATAGAAGCAGTATGCGCTTTCAACCAATCCATTCCCAGAATGAGGTCGATGTTAGACGACTTCAGGATAATGGGAGAGGCATAGAATTCCAGCCCTTCGATTTCCACAGGGACATCGGTGCCAACCAGTGAGGTTTGACATTGTCCCACAGGGGTTTTTACCAATACCGAAGTGTTCATCTCCTCACATTTAACGTCATGCTTGTATGCAAAATCTTCTGACATGAATGAATGCGATGCTCCTGAATCGAATAAAACAGATGCAGGTACTGAGTTTACAAGGAGTGTACCCATCACGGTAGCAAGCTGGTCTAGAACTTCATTGAGATCAACATGGTTGGCATGAACAGGACCATAAGACTTGGCATTGTTGTTGCGAGGCTGGTTGCTTCACGGCCAGCTGTGGGGAGGGCCAGTTGATTCTCGTTCTGATTGCAATCCCTAGCACGGTGACCTGGCTGACCACACTTGTAGCAGAGACCATTATTGGGAGTGGGAACAGGAGCTTGTGGTGGTGGAGCTAGAAGTCTTGGCTGCCTAGTTGGAGGAGCAGGCAGACGAGGTGCAGCATAGGTCTGCCTTGGGGCAGGTGCATTCGGCTGGTACATGCTGTTGGGAATCCATATCTTGCGCTTCTGCGAAGACGGGCCCGATGATGAGCCCGTGTCACGATTGCGCCTGTGAGATCTCTGGTATTCCTGCAGACCAGTTTCGACATTGATGGCTTTGTTCACTAGAGTGGCGAAATCAGCAAAGTCATGCACTAGAAGTGCGAGCTTGATGTCAGCTTGAAGGCCATCAGGGAACTTCTCCTGTCTGCGTGCATCAGTTGCAATGTCCTCTTCAGCATAGTGGGACAAGTCCAGAAACTCCCGCTGGTAAGCTTCCACAGTTTTGTTGCCTTGGGTGAGGTTGCGGAACTCACGCTTCTTCCGGTCCATGACTCCTTGAGGAATGAAGCGAGCACGGAAGGTAGCTTGGAAGTCTGGCCAGGTGATGATTGTTCCAACTGGCAGAGTACGCCTGTGGCTGTCCCACCATTGAGCCGCGGGTCCTTTCAGGAAGAAGGAAGCAAAGGTGACATAGCTGGCAGGGGCTACATCAGCAGACTCCATCTCATAGGTGATGTCACGGAGCCAGTCGTCAGCATCCAGAGGCTGAGTTGAGCTGCGGTACACGGTTGGGTTGAGGCGCATGAAATCCTGCAGAGTCACTTGGGTTGGCTGCTGGTTCATATTGGGGCGAGGATACTGAGCCATAATATTCTCCATGAACTGACGATTCAGCTCAAACTGTTGCATCATCCCAGCCATGTACTCAGGCGGTGGTGGGGCGTTGCCACCACGACCACGACCACCTGGTCTAACCATCCTGCTAATATATAACAGTGGTAGTTCAGCATTGAGAAATTTGCAAAGACAAGAATCATTCATGATGAAACATGCACAACGAAAGCAGCACGATAGATACTACATAGTAGTCGGCATATCTTACAAAAGAGATCATGCATAGAGTTCGTTACACAGAGTTCGGTACACATGCTAAGACATCATAGGCGGCACACAGGCTCGCGGCAAATGCATCTAACACTAACAAGCAAGTCTACATCAGTCCCATGCGGTACTGCGGAGGTAGGTGTAGCCCGACAGCTGGTAGTGACGCGAAGGAAAGACCTCCACGCGAGTAGCCTGGGGTCCGCGGATACTCTGGCGCGGAACCCGATGCGCAGGTGGCAGGAGAGGACCCAATGCAGGAGAGTAGCCTCCCACATCTGGCCAGCCGACGCCCTGGGGCATCACGGTCTGGGCAGGGTAGATTGTAGAACACGATAGATCACCAGAGCGGACAGAGGGGTGCAACAGCGTCAGAGCACGATACAGGTGCTGACGGGTGGTGTACAGCTCGTGGCGAAGAGGTCGGTTAGCTCTATCCAGCCCATCAGCATGCAGAACCAGGTTCTGATGGTAGAAGGGCTCTCGGGTGACAGTGGAGTAGGCAGCAGTGTAGTATCCCTCCGCACCAACATCGGATGCGATAGCAATGTGCCTGAAGGGGGAGGTATCCAACTCCTGATACTCTCCACGAAGACGTGTCAGAGCAGCATAAGCAGCATCGTGGACCACCATATCGATAGTCACTCCAACTCCATGAGCAGTGTGCAGCACGGTAGTGGAGTCATACTCCCGAGAGTAGAGGTGGACGATGGCACGGTACTGCTCCTGGTTGAAGTCCTGATACTCCTCATAGACGGTGTATTCAGGGTGCCAGCGATAACCCAGATAGGTCATCATCTCAACCAACACAGAAGGTGATCCTGAGGCACCAATGGCCGTCGTGTGGCGCACGACCTGCCTCGTGGGTTCCATCTGAAAACAAGGATGTTTTCACAGGAGTCAAATGACAATGTGGATAATGTTCAAATACCACTCTAAAGAATAACTAGGGCTTATCCAACTTTGGGGTGAACGTGGTCACGGGATCCTAGTGTTAGAGTTAGTAAAATCGTTTAACCCGAGTAGGAGAGAGTTCAGTGTCCCAGAGTAAGGATCAAGGAGTAAAAGAGCCTAATACCACCCAGATGGCGATGTGGGCCTGTAAGGCACACAACCATGTTAGTAAAAGTTTTTGTAATGTCTAGACTCAACTTCGGCCAAGGAGTGTGGAAGGGGGATTCCTACAGGCAGTCGGCTCTGATACCAACTTGTGACGCCCCCGATTTAATCATACACTAATCATACACGCAAACGTGTACGATCAAGATCAAGGACTCACGGGAAGATATCACAACACAACTCTACAAATAAAATAAGTCATACAAGCATCATATTACAAGCCAGGGGCCTCGAGGGCTCGAATACAAGAGCTCGATCATAGATGAGTCAGCGGAAGCAACAATATCTGAGTACGGACATAAGTTAAACAAGTTGCCTTAAGAAGGCTAGCACAAACTGGGATACAGATCGAAAGAGGCGCAGGCCTCCTGCCTGGGATCCTCCTAACTACTCCTGGTCATCGTCAGCGGGCAGCACGTAGTAGTAGGCACCTCCGGTGTAGTAGGAGTCGTCATCGACGATGGCGTCTGGTTCCTGGGCTCCAGCATCTGGTTGTGACAACCAGGTAGAAAGGATAGAGGGAAGAGAAGGAGAAAGCAACCGTGAGTACTCATCCAAAGTACTCGCAAGCAAGGAGCTACACTACATATGTATGCATTGGTATCAACTGGAATAAGGCTATTATATGTGGACTGAACTGCAGAAAGCCGGGATAAGGGGGGATAGCTAGTCCTTTCGAAGACTACGCTTCTGGCAGCCTCGTCTTGCAGCATGTAGAAGAGAGTAGACTGAAGACCTCCAAGTAGCATCGTATAGCATAATCCTAACCGATGATCCTCCCCTCGTCGCCCTGTGAGAGAGCGATCATCGGTTGTATCTGGCACTTGGAAGGGTGTGTTTTATTAAGTATCCGGTTCTATTTGTCATAAGGTCAAGGTACAACTCCAAGTCGTCCTGTTACCGAAGATCACGGCTTTTCAAATAGATTAACTTCCCTGCAGGGGTGCACCACATATCCCAACACGCTCGATCCCATTTGGACGGACACACTTTCCTGGGTCATGCCCGGCCTCGGAAGATCAACATGGCGCATCCCTACCTAGGCACAACAGAGAGGTCAGCACGCCGGTCTAAATCCTATGGCGCAGGGGTCTGGGCCCATCGCCCATTGCACACCTGCACATTGCGTACGCGGCCGGAAGCAGAACTAGCCCCCTTAATACAAGAGCAGGCTTACGGTCCAATCCAGCGCGCGCCACTCAGTCGCTGACGTCACGAAGGCTTCGGCTGATACCACGACGTCGAGTGCCCATAACTATCCCCGCGTAGATGGTTAGTGCATATAGGCCAGTCGCCAAACTCAGACCAAATACCAAGATCTCGTTAAGCGTGTTATTTTGAAATAACCGCGAACGCCGACCCGGGCCAGGCCCACCTCTCTCCTAGCTGGTCTCAACCTGCCCTGTCGCTTCGCCACAAAGATCCACACAGAGGGCCATTGGGACAAAGGTCCTTTCAGCCCCCAATCCGTGAATCACTCGCGGGTGCTCCACAAGCCGACCCATCTTTTGTCACCACATGTATCCTGTATAAAGTATATAGTATATACCCGTGATCACCTCCCGAGTGATCACGGCCCGATAATATAGCATGGCAGACGGACAAGAATGTATGGCCACTGATGATAAACTAGCATCATATACTAAGCATTAGGATTGCAGGTAAAGGTATCAACAGTAGTGGCAAGGACAGGCTATGCATCAGAATAGGATTAACGGAAAGCAGTAACATGTTACACTACTCTAGTGCAAGCAGTAGGGAGAAGAGTAGGTGATATCTGGTGATCAAAGGGGGGGGCTTGCCTGGTTGCTCTGGCAAGAGAGAAGGGTCGTCAACTCCGTAGTCGTACTGGGTAGCAGCGGCGTCGGTCTCGGTGTCTAGCGGAAGAAGAGGGGGGAAGAAACAATGAATACAATGCAAACAGATGCATAACGATGCATGACAAGACAAGTAACGGTGCTAGGGGTGCCCTAACGCGGTATGAGGTGATACCGGTGAAGGGGGAAACATCCGGGAAGGTATCCCCGGTGTATCGCGTTTTCGGGCAGAGGAGCCGGAGGGGCAAAGTTACGAGTTCAATAGGTTAGGTAGGTGTGGCGGACGAACGGGTTGCGTATCCGGAATCGTCTCGTCGTTCTGAGCAACTTTCATGTACAAAGTATTTTCATCCGAGTTACGGATTAAAAGATATGATTTTCTAAAGATTTTATTAATTTCTGATTTTAATTAATTATTTAAATCCAACATTATCCAAAACAGTGAATGATACCGCAGGCATGACATCATAGTGATGTCAGCAGGTCAACTGGTCGGTTGACCAGTCAAACCAGACAGGTGGGTCCAGTGGGACCCACATGTCATTGACAGGGTACTAACAGAGTTTTAAAACTAACTAAATAGGCTAATTAGTGGGTGGGGCCCGGTAGTCAGTGAGAGATTAGTGTTTAATTAACTAATTTAATTAATTAGCAAATTATCTATTTAATTTTATTCGTTTTTGACATGGGGCCCGCATGTCAGTGGCAGTAGCTGCCACGTCAGCAGTTGACTGGGTCAACCCAGTCAACTAGGACCTGCAGGGCCCGCTGGCAGTGGCCTTGGGGTGGCCCCAGGCCAACCACGTAGGCGGCGGCCAGCGTTTGGCCGCCGGCGACGTCAAAACGCGGCGGGGGCTCCCGGGCCTCGTCGGGATTTCGCTACACGGCACCGTTCGGCGCGCAGCTTGGTCCAGCCGAACGGCCACTCGATGCCGCGTCGAGTGGGGGTGGTGGTATGGCCGGACTTGGCCGGAATCGGCACCGGCGACGAGCAGAGGGGGCGGGGCGTACGGGTGCTCGACGGAAACGGCGCTACGGAGCAAGGTAGGCCGCGACGAGCGGAGCGGACGCTGGCGTTCGGCCGCGGTGGGGAACGCCTATGCTGGCCACGGTAGGACCAATGGGTGGTCGCTCCGGGTTCCTACAGCGATGCTAAGCACGATAGGCATGAGCCCGGGACCAAATGTTCACCGGACGGCTGCCAGCGATGAGCGCGTGCGGCGATGTGCTCGGGCAAGTTGGGGGGGGGAGGGCGGCGCGTCCAACTAGCGAACGGCGTCGAGAGAGAGAGGGGAGGGAGCGGGGGCTCACCGAGCGGCACACACGGTGGCCCTTGGCGGCTTAGTAGCTGCAGAGGGCGTCGCCGGAGTTGGGGATGAGCGGCGGCGAGGCGGAGGATGAAGACGACCTCGCCCACGACGCTCTGACGTTGCGGAGCTCGAACCAACGGTCGAGGACGACGAGGAGGGCGACGAGGAAGACTGGCGACACGTTGGCGCGGTGCGGGCAGGACGGTGGCCACCGCTACGTGACGGCCACGGCCATGGAAGCGCTCGGACGGGGGCGGATCTGAGGAGCGAGACGGAGCCGGAGATCGAGGAGGAGAGCAGGGGGGCAAGTGGGGGAGGGGAGCCCGGGGGGGCGCGGCGTCGGCGCCCTTATCCTCTCCAGGGGCCTGTAGCGGCGCGGGGCAGCGAGCTGGTCCGTCGGCGACGCGGGCGCGGTCGGACGAACAGTGGGGGGCGTGGGGAGGAGGTGCCAGAGGTGGGGAGGTGGCAGCAGGGCCACCTGGGCCGGCCGGGTGCGAGGGAATGGGCTGAAGCCCAGGGGGGAGCTAGTGGGGTCTTTCTCCTTTCCTTTGGTTCCTTTTCTTTTCTTTTTTTTTGTTTCTGTTTTGTATTTTCTTATATTTATTTCTTTTTCCTTTTCTGTTTTATTTAATTTAGGGCATTAGGTATTTTATAAAAATGTGTTTGTTGCACCATAATTACCTTTGTAATATTCAGCAACCACCGAACAATTTTGTTTTAATTTTTGAAAACTTTTATTGTTATCATTATTTTGAATTTGAATTTCGAACGGTTTCGAATTATTGCGAGGATAGCAATAGTAACCGAGGTGTCATGGCACGATTAGCGTTGGATTACTGTAGCATGATTATCCGGGCGTTACAATGACGCCGTGGTGGGCTCGGTGATGACCTCCGTCCTGCTGTCCTGGCAGTCTTGGACTTGTTGCACCAGAATGGAAACCTTTGGCTGATTCCTCGGGGCTCCGCAGCTGCGCTTTCCTCCTTAGTACCAAAGAGGAAACGGATACACTGCACCCGCTGGTGCCCGCCTGGCCCTGGTCATCACGGCTCACGTCATCTGAACCTCGCGAGGTGAGCCTTTGATAGAAATCTCCGCTCCTCGGGAGCGAGCCTAGAGAGACTACTCCCCGTGGAGGTCTTGACGTCATCCGCCTCGCGAGGGTCTTGAGTTGTTGATGCTGAAGCTGGGCCGTATCGGGCCGTCGATGGAGCCATGCCGTGTGCCACAGGCGAGCAAGTCTGGGTAACCCCGTTCCCAGAATGCCGACAGTAGCCCCCGGGCCCAAGGCGCGCTCGTACTTGGCATCGAGGCGAAGCCAAAGGGCAAGTGCGGAGCGCCGCAGGCCCTAACCACCCATGGCCTTGGTCGACGTGTGGCGGTTGATGGGACGTGGGCGTCTCCACTTCCCCATGCTGGCTCGGCAACCGTTTGACTTGACGAGACTCTGTTGCACGGAGAGAGAAAACCATCATTGCGTGTGATCGTGGACGCCGACAGTTGGCCTCCCTCCGGCTATAAATGAGGGGAGAGGCGGAGCCCCCTTTGCTCATCTCCATCTTCTTGCCACCTGCTTCTTCTTCTTTCTTGTCCCATCATCTTGCTGCAATTCTCATGGCACCGACAAGGAAATTTTCCGCCCCCGAGAAGGGGAAAGAACCCAAGGAGGGGCCAGACTCGCTACCGCCCAAGAGGGGGCGAGGCCGCCCTCGCAATCATGCTACAACCCCGATGGTAGCTCCTCAAGGGCACGGGCGCACTTCTTTGGGGGCCGGTGTCACTTTGGGTGGCCGCAACGCGGCTTCTTCTCAAGGTGGGGGCCGCCAAGGGTGAGGCAGACCCTGCGATGAGGGGAGGCGCGCCCTGGTCGCCCGGCCTCCTCGGCCGTGCTTCCATTTGGCGGATCTACTCCCTGAGTTCGTCGTGTAGTCGGAGAGGCCCGCCGGCACCTGGCTTCAGCCTTCCGCGCTCCTTTGCCGGCGAGTTGCCGGCCATGGGGCTTGACGACCTCCGGCTGCAGGCTGACGGCTGCTGCAGCAGCGCCTTGTGGGTCGGGGTCGAGGTCACCGCCACAGGCAACGGTGGCCCTGACCTGCAGTTGGCATGCGTTCGCCCGCACACGAGGCCTGAGCGGGAGGTGCACACTCCACTTCAAGTATGATGGCCTCGCGACCCTCTGTGTCAGGGTGTTTGGGGGAGACGACCGTTGCACGAGGTGTTGCCCCGAAGATGGCAGCGATGACGATGAGCTTGGCCTTGACGGCAGCCGCGACGACGCTGAGGGTGAGCTTGCCCTTGGCGACGGCAGCCGCGACGTCGCCGAGGGTGAGCTTTCCCTTGGCGACGGTCGCGCTTCCTTCAGCAGCAACGGCTCCTCTTCCGGCGAGAGCACGAGCAGCGGCGGCTATGACCAGCCACCATGTCGTCGGGCTCGCATCGGGGAAGGTGGCGGGCCGTCTCCTCGCCGTGCTCCGGTGAAGCGGGAGGAGGACTCGGGCTGAGTCCGGGGCTGCCAGAGCCTGGCGTCAGGAGCTGTTGCGGCCGTGCGGGCCACTTTTGTTTAACCTTTCCTTCTTCCTGCATTTTGAAAAAATTAGAGGGCCCCGCTGGGGTGTGTAATGAACTATGGCACTTACGCCACTATGCTATGCTTATTATTCTGATGTTATGCCGTGATATATGTGCTCCGAGTAGGTGTGGTTTGGGTACTTAGCTTGATATGCTTGCGGCAGTTTCCTGTCTCGCAAGGGCAAGCTTCCTGCCTTGCTAGGGCGCACCTCTCCAGCAGCGTCCGGCGGACCTCCCTTCCTGACGCCTCAGAAGCCGTCGGGGCTCAGGAGGCGTTATAAAGTTGCAGAGTTATTAGAAAGCTTGGCGGGGCGTCGCATTCTTCCTCGTGTGAGCCCCCAAGCATGGGTTGGTTGGGGCTAGTACACCGCGTCTCACTGCCCGGAGGCATGGACTTAAGAGGGTGCACATGCCCACTAGCTCATTCGAGAGCGTCTCGCAAGGATTAAAGAAGCCGAGGCTTCGACAGGTGTGTTCGCGGTACGGGTGAACCCAAACGCACACACCTGCCTAGCCCTCATGCGCGTGACGCGTGAGGAGGAGCGATGGGCAACTGCCGCTCTTCTGGGCCAAGATCGAGAGGCAAGTGAAGCAAGAGGAGACAAATAAAATTCAACTAGGCGAACGAGAAAGAACGCGAAAACTCCAAATTCCATTAAAAAGTTGCAAACCAACTAAAAAAAGCAAGCAAAAGAACAGCCGCGTCTGGCACCTAGTCTAGTCTTCTCACCAGCGTGGAGTTAAGTGCTGCCACTAGGACGTGGGAGGGAGCCCCCGTGAGGCCCGCGGGCGACACTTAAGAGACTCCAGGGTGTGTACAGCCCCACTCATTATTACGTGAGAGTATGACGAGCGGAGACCTTCATAGCCATGGGGCCTTGCTTCATGGGTAGAACTTCCGGAGGTGTTGGATGTTCCAGGCGTTCTGGATGGGGATTCCGTCCTGCGCCTCCAAGCGTGCGGCACCGGGCCTGGAGACACAGGCGATCCTGAACGGACCCTCCCACATGGGTGAGAGCTTATGCAGTCCCTCACTGAAGAGCACCCGCCTCGGGACGAGATCACCCACCTCGAGCGCCCTGGAGTGGACGTTGCATCAGTGGTACCACCACAACGCCTGCTGGTACCTTGCTGCTTGGAGCGCGCCGTTCCTCCCCCATCACGAGGTCCATCCTCCGCGAGGCGTCCTGGCATGCCTCGTCAAACTCCAAGACCCGTGTGGAGCGATGCCTGACCTCGTGTGGGAGAACCGCTTTAGCTCTATAGACGAGGAAGAATGGAGTCGCCCGTTGGCTTGGTCCGGTGGTACGGATGGGCCACAACACGGACTAGAGCTCGTCAAGCCAGCCCCTGCCGCAGGCCTCGAGCTTCTTCTTGAAGGTTCTTGCCTTGAGGCCTCTCAGGACCTCCGTGTTGGCGCGCTCGGCCTGGCTATTGCTCCTAGGGTGTGCCAGTGAGGCATAGTATATCTGTGTTCCAAGGTTAGCACAATATGTTTTGAAAAGGTTGCTAGTGAACTGCGAGCCGTTGTCGGTGATAATACGGTTTGGAACCCCGAACCGGCTCACGAGGCCCTTGATGAACTTGACCGCCGAACCAGCTGGGATGGTGCAGACGGCCTCCACCTCCGCCCACTTGGTGAACTTGTCGATGGCGACGTATAGGTAGCGGTAACCCCCAGGCGCTCGAGGGAACGTGCCCAGGATGTCCAGCCCCCAGACCGCGAATGGCCATGAGAGCGGGATGGTATGGAGACCCTGAGCAGGCTGGTTGATTTGCTTGGCATGGAACTTGCAGGCTTCACAAGATCTCACCAGTTCAGTGGCATATTTGAGGGTCGTGGGCCAATAGAACGCGCTACGGAACGTCTTGCCCACGAGGTGCGCAATGACGAGTGATCCCACAGTCCCCGCCATGTATGTCAGCCAACAGGTCACACCCATGCTCCCTAGAGATGCATCATAGAGAAACATCGTTTGGCCGTTTCTGATAGAGCTCACCGTGCCGAATGCAGTTGGCAATGGCCTGTCGAGCCAGGCGCTCTACATCTTCCTCCTTCTCCGATAGGGTCCCCTGAAGCAGGTACGCCTTGAACTCTTTGGTCCAGCATCTCTCTTGAGGCTCAAGCGCGAGGAGTAGACGCGCTCCCGAGGTTGGCCCGCAAGCAGGGGCTCCCGAGAGGGGTGCTGGGGGGGGGAGCTCCTCTTGAGGTGATGTTGGTTCTGCGGCAGGAGGGGCTGCAGAAGGCTTGAAGAGACACTCCTCGAAGACGCCAGGCTCCTGGGGCAGGCGCCGGGACGCCCTCTTGGCGATGTCGTCTGCTTCCTTGTTCGTGCCGCACGACACATGCTGCAGTTCCAAGCCCAAGAATTGTTTCTCAATTTTGCGTACCTCCGCAAGGTATGCCTTCATGTGCCCGTCCTTCGGCTCGTATACTTTATTGGAGAAGTTGACGAGGAGCTAGGAGTCTCCCTTGATGGTGAGGTGCTTCACTCCCAAGGCTGCAGCAGCCTTGAGACCGGCGATCAAGCCCTCGTACTCCGCGATGTTGTTGGAGACCTTCTCGCCCTGCTACAAGCAGAGCTGCATGGCGTAGTAGAGCTTGTCCTGGGTGGGCGAGATGAGCACGGCTCCAGCCCCCACGCCCTGACGCGCGAAGGCGCCGTCGAAGTACATGACCCAGCCATCTGGTGCCTCGCTTCTTGGTGAGAGGGGTTGGTCCTCGCCTACTTCGGGGCTGGGAGCGTCAGTCCATTCCGCCATGAAGTCGGCGAGTGCAGCGCCCTTGATGACCCTAGTGGTGATGAACTCCAACTGGAATGCATGCAATTCAATGTTCCATTCGATGACTCTCCCCGCAGCATTGGGGCTCCGGAGCACTCTTTCCAGTGGGTAAGTCGAGACCACTTTGATGGGGTGGCCTTGGAAGTAGTGGCGCAGCTTGCGGGAGGCGACAAGGAGTGCGAGCAAGAGCTTTTATGGCATGGGGTAGCGCGCCCGCGCGTCACGTAGTACCGTGCTGACAAAGTACACCGGATGCTCAACGAGGGCAGAAGTGTCGGTGGGGTCTTGTACCTCCTGAGGCTGGAGGGCCTCAGGAGTTTGGTCGGTTGTTGGGGCAGCCAAGGTCTCAGGAGCACCGTCCTGAGGAGCTTGGTCATCCGTTGGTGCTGCCGAGGCCTCTAGAGCGCCGTCCTGAAGCTGCGTCGTCTTGACCGGGTGTGTGGCATCGCTGGACAGGCCCTTGGCCTGGCACTCCTCCCGAACCGCCATCAGCATTGCGCTGGCTGAGTGAGTTGTGACGGCCAGGTAAAGCACCAGGGGCTCAAGAGGATGCGCCACTACCATCACCGGTGGGCTGGTGAGGTATCTCTTGAGGTCTTGGAATGCCGTCTCAACCTCCAGGGTCCACTCGAATGACCCCTTCTTCTTCATCATCTTGAAGAACGAGAGAGCGCGTTCCCCCAGATTGGAGATGAAGCGCCCAAGCGAGGTCACACAGCCTGCCAACTTTTGCATTTCCTTGAGAATTTGTGGCGGGCTCATCCTTTCTTTTTCCTTGAACTTCTCTGGGTCTGCCTCGATTCCCCTGTGCAACACTAGAAAGCCGAGCAGCTTGCCAGAGGGGATGCCAAACACACATTTCTCCTGGTTGAGCCGCGGATCCACCTTGCGCGGACTAGTAAATGTTTCTTCCAGGTCCTCGATAAGGGTCCTTGTTTCCCGAGACATCACCACTATGGCGTCGACGTAGGCCTCAGCGTTCCTCCCGAGCTGCTGACCCAGAGTGATGTGCATCAGCCACTGGAAGGTTCCTCTAGCATTGTGCAGCCCAAACTGCATGTAGGTGTAGCAATACACCCCGCATCAGGATAGGAAAGCAGTCTTCTCAACATCTTGAACCGCCATCTTGATTTGGTGATAGCCTGAGAAGGCATCCAGGAAACACAGCAGGTCGCACTCGGCGGTGGATTCGATGATCTAATCGATACATGGAAGTGGAAAGGGTCTTGAGGTCAAGCCTTGTTGAGGTTGGTGAAGTCGACGCACATGCGCTCCTTTCCACCCTTCTTGGGGACGATAACCGGGTTCACCAACCATTTTGGGTACCGCACCTCCCGAATGACACTAGCATCTTGCAGCTTGTGGGTCTCTTGGACGATGAACGACCGATTCTCTGTGGACTACCGCCGCGCCTTCTGCTTCACTGGTCATGCATTAGGGCACACCCTTAAGTGATGCTCAATTATTCCCCTCGGGATCCCAACCAGGTCCTTGGGCTCCCATGCGAACACTTCCTTGTTCGTGCGTAAGAAGTCGACCAACACCTTTTCTTGATCTAGGGAGAGGTTGGCACCTATGATAAAGGTGGCACCCGATGCCCCGTCTTCATCGACCGACACATACTTCGTCTCAGCCCGATCTTGAGAGAACATCTGCTTCTTCTCTGCTGGCGCAGCCCCCGGGACCTCTGGGGCCCCTCCCTCGGCCGGGTGCACTACTGCTATGGCCCTGAAGGTGAGCTTGAGGGCCATAAGTGCGTCCTTGGTGTCTCCTGCCACGGTGAGGATGCTGCTGCTTCCTGGCATCTTCATGAGGTTGTAGGCTGGGTGACTCACTGCCATGAACTTGGCCAGGGCCCGACACCTGAGGATGGCGTTGTACGGGAGGCTGATGCAAGCGATGTCGAAGTCGATAATCTCGGTGCGGTAGTTCTCGCGAGTGCCGAAGGTGACGGGGAGGCGGATCTGCCCGAGGGGGCTAGCGGAGCTATCGACAACTCCAGAGAAGGGCTTTGTAGGGTGGAGCCGGCCATGGGCAACATGAAGCGGGCCGAATGCTTCCACCGAGAGGATGTTGAGGCCAGCTCCACCGTCGATGAGGGTTTTGGTGACCACCACGTTGTAGATGGTGGGGGTGGAGAGCATCGGGACCGCACAGGCACCGTCGGTGATCGCGGGGTGGTCCCCAGAGTCAAAGATAAGGTTGGCCTTTGGCGCTGCCCAAACTGGCGGTGCCACTTACTGCCCGTCGAGCGCGCCCACCTGGCAAAAGAACTGCTTGATGTGGCGACCCGAGGGTGGCGCCTGCGAATCATCAAGGAGGGCCGCGATGGCGTGAGGTGCCGGTGCCGCGAAGCGCGCGACGAAGAGGCTGTGCAGCTCCTCCCAGGAAGCCACAAAAGATCCTGGCAGGCTGAGCAGCCAGGCGTGCGGCATGCCTGCGAGGGCCATGGGGAGCCAGTTGGCCATGACCTTGTCGTCACCGCCGGCTGCCCACACACCCTCCTCTTACGCATGGAGAAAACCTGCTGGGTCCGCCGCCTGCCGTATCACGGCGGCAGCTCCGGCCTGAACTTGGGTGGCCACTACACTCACCACAGGGCGGGGGTGAAAGCCCGGAGGCCCTCGGCTCCTCTGAAGGCACGCGTCAATCTGGTCGATGGAGGAGCGTCCGCCATGAGAGCCGGCAGTGGATCTTCGATGCACCCCTACCTGGTGCGCCAAATGTCGGATTTTGGGTTCCGCAGACCCTTGAGAGGTTCAAACTCTAGGGTGCGTGCGAAGAAATCGTCCTCCCCAGTCTTCCTACTAGCTAATCTCATAGCCTAGCTTGACAAACTGATTGGAAAAGAGACACAACAGTTTACCCAGGTTCGGGCCACCTTGTGGTGTAAAACCCTACTCCTGCTTTGTGGTGGATTGGCCTCGAGGGGCTGAGGAGGAACTTGTACAGTGGGAGAACAACCTCAGGAGGAGGAGTGTTCTTGCGCTCGATGAGCTGGTGGGTGTGAGGATGATCTGAATGATCCATCCCCCTCTATGGTGGTGGCTAAGTCCTATTTATAGGGGCCTTGGTCGTCTTCCCAAATGAAGGTGGGATGGGATCCCACAACAGCCAAATTCGAAGGGAGACAACTAGTACATGCTATCCTGGCAAAAGTAGTCTTCGCCTGCAAAAGCCTCTAGTCGTGACGCCGTGGTGGGCTCGGCGATAACCTCCGTCCTGCTGTCCTGGCAGTCTTGGACTTGTTGCACCAGAATGGAAACCTTTGGCTGATTCCTCGGGGCTCCGCGGCTGCGCTTTCCTCCTTAGTAGCAAAGAGGAAACGGGTACACTGCACCCACTGGTGCCCACCTGGCCTTGGTCATCACGGCTCATGTCATCTGAACCTAGCGAGGTGAGCCTTGCATAGAAATCTCCGCTCCTCGGGAGCCAGCCTGGAGAGACTGCTCCCCGTGGAGGTCTTGACGTCGTCCGCCTTGCGAGGCTTGGCCCCTCGCGATGGTCTTGAGCTGTTGATGCTGAAGCTGGGCCGTACCAGGCCATCGATGGAGCCAGGCTGTGGGCCACAGGCAGGCAAGTCTGGGTACCCCCGTTCCCAGAATGCTGACAGTCATATTGCTTTGCATGATCACATAGCTAACATAGTATTTGTGGCACAACCACCATCCATCATTTTGTATACATGTTACGCTAGATCATTGCACATCCCGCTTGATGACCCACAAGTATAGGGGATCTATCGTAGCCCTTTCCATAAGTAAGAGTGTCGAACCCAACGAGGAGCAGAAGGAAATGACAAGTGGTTTTCAGCAAGGTATTCTCTGCAAGCACTGAAATTATCGGTAACAGATAGTTTTGTGATAAGATAAATCATAACGGGTAATAAAGTAACTAAGGTGCAGCAAGGTGGCCCAATCCTTTTTGTAGCAAAGGACAAGCCTGGACAAACTCTTATATGAAGCAAAGCCCTCCCGAGGACACATGCGAATTATTGTCAAGTTAGTTTTCATCATTCTCACATGATTCGCGTTTATTACTTTGATAATTTGATATGTTGGTGGACCGGTGCTTGGGTGCTACCCTTCCTTGGATAAGCCTCCCACTTATGATTAACCCCTCTCGCAAGCATCCGCAACTACGAAAGAAGAATTAAGGTAAACCTAACCATAGCATGAAGCATATGGATCCAAATTAGCCCCTTACGAACCAACACATAAACTAGGGTTTAAGCTTCTGTCACTCTAGCAACCCATCATCTACTTATTACTTCCCAATGCCTTCCCCTAGGCCCAAATAATGGTGAAGTGTCATGTAGTCGACGTTCACATAACACCACGAGAGGAGAGACCACATACATCTCATCAAAATATCAAACGAATACCAAATTCACATGATTACTTATAACAAGACTTCTCCCATGTCCTTCATGTCTACTACGCAACTTGTTCTTGTAGACTTTTGTTGGGTCTCCAAGCGCAGAGTTTTGTAGTGCAGTAGCAATTTTCCCTCAAGTGGATGACCTAAGGTTTATCAATCCCTGGGAGGCATAGGATGAAGATGGTTTCTCTCAAACAACCCTGCAACCAAATAATAAAAAGTCTCTTGTGTCCCCAACACACCAAATACAATGGCAAATTCTATAGGTGCACTAGTTCGGCGAAGAGATGATGATACAAGTGTAGTAATGATAGTAGATATTGATTTTTGTAATAGTAACAATAAAAAACAGCAAGGTAACAATCGATAAAATGGATCACAAACGGTATTGCAATGCTTGAAAATGAGGCCTTGGGTCCGTACTTTCGCTAGTACAATCTCTGAACAATGCTAATATAATTGGATCATATAACCACCCCTCAAAGTGCGATGAAGAATCACTCCAAAGTTGCTATCTAACGGAGAACATAAGAATAAATTATTCATAGGGTACGAAACCACCTCGAAGCTATTCTTTCTGATCGATCTATCCAAGAGTTCGTACTAAAATAACACCAAATAATTTCAGATTCATAATACTCAATCCAACACAAAAGAACCTCAAAGAGTGCCCCAAGATTTCTACCGGAGAAACAAAGACAAAAACTTGCATCAACCCCTATGCATAGATTACCCCAATGTCACGCGGGAATCCGCAAGTTGAGTGCCAAAACACATATCAAGTGAATCAATATGATACCCTATTGTCACCACGAGTATTCATATGCAAGACAGATATCAAGTGCTCTCAAATCCATAAAAGTATTCAACCTGATAACAACTAAATCTCAAAGGGAAAAATCAATTCATGACAACAAGATAGAGAGGGGAAAACACCATATGATCCGACTATATTAACAAAGTCCGAGATACATCAATATCGTGACATCTCAAGAACACGAGAGAGAGAGAGATTAAACACATAGCTACTGGTACAAACCCTCAATCCTGAGGGTGGACTACTCCCTCCTCATCGTGGTGGCCGCCGGGATGATGAAGATGGCCACCGGAGATGATTCCCCCCTCCAGCAGGGTGTTGGAATGGGGTATAGATTGGTTTTTGGTGGCTACAGAGGCCTGCGGTGGCGGAACTTATGATCTAGGTTAACCCGGGGGGTTTTTGAAATATTTGGGATTTTATAGGGCAAAGAGGGGGTGCGGGAGGCCACCAAGCTGGGCACAACCCACTTGGGCCCCCAGGCGCGCCCTGGTGGGTTGTGCCCCCCTCATGGCACCCCTAGGTGCTGCTCTGGCCCATCGAGAGTCTTCTGGTCCATAAAAAATCCACAAAAAATTTCGCGGTGTTTGGACTCCGTTTGATATTGATTTCGTGTGATGTAAAAAACAAGCAAAAAAACAGCAACTGGCACTGGGCACTGGGTCAATAGGTTAGTCCCAAAAAATGATATAAGTTGCTATAAAATGATTGTAAAACATCCAAGAATGATAATAAAATAGCATGAATACTTCATAAATTATAGATACGTTGGAGACGTATCAGCATCCCGAAGCTTAATTCCTACTCGTCCTCGAGTAGGTAAATGATAAAAGAAATAATTTATGAAGTGTGAATGCTAGCAAGGTGCACAAGTTTGATCAATGATAGTTTCAATCACTTCTCCTAGCATCATAACAACAACTCTTTCTTATAAAACTTCTCTTGTTATAGTAGCAACCAATTCACATGTTAAGGTTCAAACAATGAATTCTCTTGAAACTCAACAACCTATGTTCTCAGTCACCAAGCAATTGTAATTTAACTTATTCAGCGGAGTTTAAGTAAGAGGTCCACATACTCAACCATCATATAGTCTTCTATGATTACTAACACTCACCGCATACACATGAGCAAAACGTTTCAATCGGACACATAGAAAGATAGGGGCTTATAATTTTGCCTCCCAACGTATTCACCTCAAGGGTGATGTCAACAATAATAACTCATGCTATCCATATCCAACTGGATATATGTGCCTAGATCTTTCCTCACCACATGATGCTTGGCAAAAGAGAAAAATAAAAAAGAATAGAGAGAAAAAATTTGACTCTTGCATGAAAGTAAATACATAAAAGTAAAATATAGGCCCTTCGTAGAGGGAAGCAGAGGTTGCCATGCGTTGATTTGTTTGTATGATCAACCCCTTAGTGCAAAAGAATGTCACGTTATATTGCCCATTATGATAGCAACCTTTATTATACAGTCTGTCGTTTTTATTGTTTGCCATCACAAGTTCGTACAATGCTCAATTTTCTCTTACACTAAATGATCTAGAACTTTTAGAAGCAATTTTTATTGCCTTATTGCACCCATGACAACTTACTTGAAGGATATTATTCAATCCTTAGGTAGGTATGGTGGACTCTTGAAAATAAGATTTGGGTTTAAGTGTTTTTGGATGCTTAAGTAGTATCTCTACTTGGTGCAGAATTTTTGGCTAGCAAAGATGGGGGGGCAAGCACTACATGTTGAAGGATCTATGAGAATAGAACTTCTATGTGAATATGAACAAACATAAACCATTACGTTGTGTTCCTTGTCCAACTTCAACAATTTTAGCATATAATATTTTGATGGGGAATCACAATCACAAAAGATTTCCAATATAGTGTATTTGTATGTGAAAGTTCTCTTCCTTATACTAATTATTCGTAAATTGCTTGTATGACCAATATTGTGATTGTCAAGCCTCAAATGATTCACGTTCTAAACCCAATGTGAAGCTACCATTAGGCATGATATAATTTCAACTTCATGATATTCAATTCATTCAACGATTTACTCATAGGATATAAGTGAAGCACAAGAGTAAATGACGAGCTACTCCAAAAAAGGTATAAGTGAAGTTCAAGCGAGTAGTTAAGTAAATAGGTAGCTATTTGAGGACTCTCTTATTTAAAAACTTTCAGATCTAAGAATTTTATTAAAACATCAAGTGAAACAAAATAAAATGACATTCCAAGAATAGCACATATGATGTGAAGAAGCAAAAACTTAGGCTCAACCGATACTAACTGATAATTGTTGAAGAAGACATGTGGGATGCCTACCGGGGCATTACCAAGCTTAGATGCTTGAGACATCTTGAAATATTATCTTCAGATGCCTTGGGCATCCCCAAGCTTTATCTTTTGTGTCTCCTTAATTCTTCTCATATCACAGTTTTCCTAAATCTCAAAAGTTTCATCCACATAAAACTCAACAGGGACTTGTGAGATAAGTTACTATAAACCAATGCAAAAACCTTATCATTCTCTATTGTAGCAAATCAAGAAAATTATTATTCAACATTGCACACTAAATTCCTATTAATATTTAATACTCCTATCGTCAAATAGAATCATTAAACAAGCAAACATATGCAAACAAGGCAAACATAATAGGAATCTGCCAAAACAGTACAGTCTGTAAAGAATGCAAGAGTACCAATACTTACCTAACTCCAAAAGTTATGAAATTTTTCCACACTATAGAAAATTTATCAGAGCTCATTTTGCAGAAAGTTTGAACATTTTATCACATTCTGACTTTTCTAGGGAAGTTTGGCAACAACGGTAAACTTTCTGTTTTCAAACAGCAACATGTATACTTGCAAAATAAGCATGGCAAAGGCTATCATTGCGACTTTTATTAAAATAAAAGATGCAAAACATTATTATAAATAACATAAATCAAATTCTAACAAAATAAAATGATGCTCCAAGTAAAACACATATCATGTGACGAATGAAAACATAGCTCCAAGTGAGGTTACCGATAATGTTGGAGACGAAAGAGGGGATGCCTTCCGGGGCATCCCCACGCTTAGTTGCTTGGATCTTCCTTAGGTATTAACTTGGGGTGCCTTTTTCATCCACAATATTAGGGTCTTGTCGCTCCTTATTCTCCTCATATCCACATCTCACCTAAAACTTGAAAACTTCAATCACACAAAACTTAACGGAACTTTGTGAGATTGGTTAGTATGATATAGACCAAACCATTTCACTTTTGGTACTGTAAAAGAAAAGATTCATAATTTTTCTCACACAATGCCTACTGTAGCATATCATTTCCACAATTTATATTGAGAAATATAAGCCATGGAAACTAGAAAACAAACAAACTATGAATTGAAAACAGAATCTGTCAAAAATAGAACAGTCTGTAGTAATCTGTACTCTAGACATACTTCTGCTACTCCAAAAATTCTGAAACATTAGGAAAACCTGATAAATTTGTCTATTAATCTTCTGCAAAAACAATCAGCGTTTTATCGCGCTTCTGTTAAAAATAAGAATTGTTTTACTGAGCGCAAAAGTTGTTGGTTTTCAGCAAGATCAAATCAACTATCACCGTAAGCTACCCCAAAGGTCTTACTTGGCACTTTATTGAAACGAATGATATAAAACATGATTACTACAGTATCTTAATCATGTGAACACACAAAACACAGTAGGTAAAAGTGTTGGGTTGTCTCCCAACAAGCGCTTTTTAATGCCTTTTAGCTAGGCATGATGATATCAATGATGCTTGCATAAAATTAAAGAATTGAAACACAATGGGAGCATCATGGAACACATGGCAAGCACATTTAAGCCTAACACACTTCCTATGCATAGAGATTTTGTGATCAAACAATCTATGGGAGCAAGAATCAACTAGCATAGGAAGGCAAAACAAGCATAACTTCAATATTTTCAACACATAGAGAGGAAGCTCGATATTATTGCAATACCTACAAGCAAATGTTCCTCTCTCATAATAATTTTCAGTAGCATCATAAATGCATTCAACAATATAGCTATCACATAAATCATTCTTTTCATGATGCATAAGCATAGAAATTATGTTACTCTCCACATAAGAAAATTTATTCTCATCAATAGTAGTGGGAGCAAACTCAACAAAATAACTATCATGGGATTGAAAATTAAAATCATGATGACAAGTTCCATGATTATCATTATTATTTATAGCATACATGTCATCACCATAATCTTCACAGATAGTAACTTTTTTATCATAGTCAATTGAAGCCTCATCCAAAATGGTGGATTCATCACTAAATAAAGTCATGACCTCTCCAAATCCACTTTCATCGTTATAATCATCATACATAGGAGGCATGCAATCATTATAACAAATTTGCACATCAAATCTTGGGGGAGATGTGTTGACAAATACGATTTTTGATTGAATAGATGCTCTGGAGAAGGATGACGAAAATGGACTGCTCCCGCGACCCCGATGGCGACGCGCCGCCCGCAGCCATGGCCCGGCTGTCTACGCCTCTAGCCGGCTCCGCCCCTCCCGCCGGCGTTGCGCCCTGTCCCCCGTCTCCCCTGAGCTTGTGGCCGGAGCCCCGCGCCCCCCCCCCCCCCCCCCCCCCCCGCCCCTGCTGCAGAGGTGTCGCCGTTGCGCTGGGCTGATGTGGCGGAGGAGGATGACGCCGCTGCTAGCCGCCCCATCGCCCGGCGAGACCCGTCAGCTCGCAGAGCGGTGCCTCGGTCAGGGATGGTGGCCGTGCCTCGGCGCGGGTGTCCTTCCCCTCCATCGGCTCGTCGGTGCCCCGCGCTCCCGTCGCTGCAGAAAAGGGACGCCCTTGGGTCCAGGACCGCTCGCCGCCGCCGTGCTCCGGCCTGGGGTGTTGCGGGGCGGTCCGACTTGGGCCGGGCCCGGTGCTCATGGCGCCCCGCCGCGGCCGCCGTCCTGCCCGCCGCTCCCTCGATGCCGGCTGCCTCTCCGGTGATCACCCGTAAATCCCCACTCCGCCCCTTCATTGCTGCGTTCGGCTCCTCTTCAGTTCGGGTCTCTCCCAGCCGTACCCTACGCCGCCCTTGGCTCGCAGTTGCTTCTACACCGACGCCGGCGCTAGTCGCGGCGGCGGTTGCAGCTTCGGGGGAAACCCTAGATGCTGCCGCTCCACATCGCAGGCTGGGTCGCGTGGCTGTGGGCCTCAAGGCCTCTGGGCCAGGCGCTGGGCCGTCTGCTAGGGGGGCTGCCGCCTACGGGCCGGCTCACTTTGGCGCGGTCCGTGAACGGGCCGGCCTGCGTGGCGGTCCGGCCTATTAGGCCACCTGTTGGTTTCCCTCGACCTCGACCTCCCAGTTCGCCCCTCCCCTCCCGTCCCAACCCTAACCCTAACCCTCGCCCGATCCCTTCCCGCCGCCAGCGGCGCTCGCCTCCTCCTCCCGTCGCCACCCCCAGCCGGCATGCCTCGGGACTGGAATGACGCGGTGCCTCACCCCAAGCGACGCACTGACGAGCGCCGGCCCGACGTCTCCCGCGTGGAGGAATGTCGTGACTCCTCCCGCCTCTCCCCCGACGCACTCCGGCACGAGGCCGACCTCCGCCGCCATCTCTCCGGCCGCGGAGCTCGCCGGTCTCCCCCGCCCGATGCTCACCGATCCCCTTCTCGCCGCTCTCCTAGTCGGGCTGACCACCGTGGTCCGTCCCGCTCGCCCCCTCCGCCCAATGCCTGGCGCGGCCAGCGCCGTCGGTCTCCCTCCCTGGTTCGCAGAAGGGATGCCATCCGTTCCCCGGCTCACAGTGGCCGCCCCCGATCCCCTGAACGCCTCCAGTCCGCTGCCCCGCATGCCTCCCCCGCCCGCCGCTGGCCAGACACGCCGATATCAGCCACCTCGGGGGGAACCGAGTTCCCCCCGACTGGTAATGGTGCTGGCCGGGGCCGGCCGAGCGGCAAGCGCAAGAAGAAGCGTGGCTTGGGGCATGCCAATGGCGCGCCCCCGGCCATTGGATCCTCTCGTGACCCGGCGACATCTAACACGACCGTGCTACTCCCCGATGACCGCAGCTCCGACCATGTCAAGTGCTTCAACTGCGGCCTCTCCGGTCACTCCCAGGTGGCATGCACGCGCCCCTAGTGCTGCTACCTCTGCTCGGATGCGGATCACCCGGTGATCCTTTGCCCCGACCGTCCGGTGATGGAGGAGTTGATGATGTACGGGCATGGGATTGAGGGCCTTGGCTTCTTCCACATCGAGGTGCCTGACATCCCCTCTCCCTCACCATCGCTCCTGGTGATTGTCACCGTGAAGGACGGGGTCGCCTCGCCTGAGATGATAGAGGCCGAGCTCAACCACCTCTACCACTGCTCCTTGGATTGGCAGGTCACCATGCTTTCTGGAGGTTAGTTCTCGGTCGTGTTACCCGACGCTGTCAGCCACGGCTACAGCACCCGCAGGAGCGACATCACCCTAGCCCTCTACAAGCTAGTGGTGGACATCTCCGTGGTGGTGCGGGACCCCCTGCTGGTGGCTGTCTTGGACACGGCCTAGATCCTCATCGGTGGCCTCCCCAACAATGCCCGCTTGGAGTAGGTTATTCGGAACATGTCCCGCATCCTCGGGAAGGTGGTGGTGGTGGACGAGCTGTCTCTCCACAAGGAGGAGGATGTCCGGGTTAAGGTCAAATCCCTTGACTCATCCAAGCTTTGCGCCACGATCCGTGTGTTCTTCAACGACCAGGGTTTTGATCTTCGCATCTCCCCCGAGCCTCGCAACCACATTGGCCGCCCTCTTCTACCCGACTACGGCTTCTTGAGGGGTGGTCTGGATGGGGATGGCACGTGGGAACGCCGCAGCGACCGAGACCCCCGCCACGGACGCCGCTCCGGCTCGGAGGAGGAGGACGATGCTCCAAGGACAGTCCTCCTCACGACCAGCCTCCTGCCCCGGCTGCTAGGGGCGGCGCTGGGACCAGCTGCACCCACTCCTCGGCCGCTCCCCCGTCACCCGACGACGACCTCGACGCTTCGGACGCTAGCCTTCAGGTCTTCCCTGCTTCATCGCATCGCTCCCCCGATGGTCCGCTCCTCGACGTCTTCGTCCCCCTCTCTGTCGGGACCGCTCCAGACCCGATCGTGTCAGCCACACCCTCGCCTGCCGCCCCGTTCGTGGAGCTTGTGGGGCGGTCAAGGCAGGTCTGGACTCGCTCTGCCCTAGGCATCCTGCAGGACCCAGCGCTGGAGTCGCTCTCCCCCATGCTGCCTGTTGCGACCTCCAGCCCGGCCCTGGGGGTCGTTGACCTGCCTCCCGTGTCTGGTCTGATTCTGACTCCCCGGGCCCCCACTAGGTCTACCTGCCTGGCTCCTCCTGCTCCACCTCTGGCACCTCCGCACTCCGCCGGCGTGGGGCTGCAGGTGGTGGTGACCACCCTGGTGGCCGCTCCCCCTCCACCCCCCGGACCGCAGCCTACTCCAGGCGTGGCAGGTCGACCTCGTCTCCGGTGACTTCCTCTCGTTGCAGTGCGTGGATCGAGGCGGCCAGACCGGTGGGTAGCCTGGCTCTGCCTATCCCCGAGCGGGCAGAGCTCCGGACCGCTGCCCGGAACCTCGAGCCAGGTACACCGATCATCCCTGCCTCTTCCGCTACATGCTCCTTTTCTTCCTTGGAGTCGGATCCGCTAGGCAACTTCGCGAAGGTGGCGGCGGATTCGGCAATAGTGTTTCGGGGAGAGTTTGCCCCCCCCCCCACTAGTTCAGATTGAGGCTACCCGTGCACGGGAAATCCTAGATGGATGCCTCACCGAGGCCCGTGCACGCTTACCCTCCTCCTCGGGCCCCCCTTCAGGGACTGCCCCAAGCATTCTGCCTCGCACGGCGACCGACCCGGTTGAGATCCGCGGCCGCACAAGCTCTTGCACCGCTGCCCTCCGCGCCTAGAGCGCCTCACTTGTCTTGGGGTCAAGCAGCCCCCTGATGGATGCATGATGCGGATCCTCTTCTGGAACATCCGCGGTTTCGGCCAAGATGGCTGACGCCACCAACTAATAGAGTATATGCGATCCAAACGAATCGACATTGTGGCCATCCAAGAAACCATGCGTACGAAATTCTCCCTGTCGGAGCTCGAGCACCTGAGCTCCGACCTATTTGCTTGGCACTGGCTCCCTTCTAGTGGGAGTACGGGCCACTCGGGTGGCATCCTGCTAGGGGTGAAGGATGCCACCTTTGAGATACGTAGCATGGATAGGGGTGAGTTCTTCGTGAGCATGGAGATTTTCGAGCGGGCCCTGAACTTCAAATGGGAAATCATTGTGGTTTATGGCCCGGCCGACCACCGCCGTTCGGAGGCCTTCCTCAGTGAGCTCCGTAGGAAGGTGGCGTTCGCCCAACTACCGGTTGTGGTGGGAGGTGATTTCAACCTCATCTGATCGGAAGCCGACAAGAGCAATAATCTGGTGAACTTCCCTCGAATGCAGATGTTCAACGACTGCATTGCTGACATGGGGCTTCGCGAGCTCGATCGAGTCGGGGCCAGGTTCACTTGGATAAACCGTCAAGTGGAGCCAACCTGCTCCGTTCTCAATAGGGTCTTCGCCTCCCCTGAGTGGGACATCCACTGCCCCTAGCTTCACTCCGAGCAATTACACGGATTGGCTCAGATCACGTCCCCCTGCTCCTCTCTTCGGAGAATGAGCGCCCTCCCCTTCCACCCCGATTCTGCTTCGAAACCTTTATGTTGTGCCATCCTGGGTTCTCCGTCGGGGTGGGCACACGGTGGCACGAGGCGCGTGAGGCCCCCCATCGTTCCCTTTCGGCTGTTGACAACTGGCACTTGTGCGCCAAGCGGTCAGGACAATTCATGAAGGGTTGGGGTGCCAACGTCGGCCGTGACATCTGGGAGCGGAAAAAAGCTCTCCTTGAAGACATCCAAGCTCTCGACCTGCGGGCCAATGCCGCTGGCCTCTCTGCCGACAAGTGGATGCTTAGATACGACTTGGAAGACAAGCTCACGGTCATATACACAGACGAGGAGGCATACTGGCGTTTGCTGGGTACTCAGAATTGGGTCCTCAAAGGGGATGCCAATACCGCCTACTTCCAGGCCTTAGCTAATGGCCACCGACGTCGGAACGCCACCCCCCTCCTCTGGGACGGAGCGGCCCTCCTGGAGCGGCCCGAGGACATCCGGGCACATGTTGACGACTTCTACAGAGACCTATTCTCTGCCTCCCCTCGGGGAGGTCTTGCCGTTGCGCAAGATATTTGGCCTGCGCACAGGTGCGTCTTGCCTGCGGACAACGCGACCCTCATGGCCCCGTTCTCTGAGGCTGAAGTCTGGGCAGCGATTAAGGGCATGAATCCATCCTCGGCTCCCAGCCCGGATGGGCTCCCAATGAAGTTCTTCCAGACCTTCTGGGAGGTGATCAAACCTGAGGTGATGGCCCTTTTTGACGAGTTCTTGGTCAGGTCCATCGTCCTGGCCCGGCTCAATTTTCGCGTAATCACCCTCATCCCCAAAGTGACTAGGGCCTCGGATATCCGCCAATTCCGTCCGATTATGGTGATTAATGTCATCTTCCGCATCCTCGCTAAGGGGTATGCCATTAGGGTGTCCCCTATTGCCGACCGGATCACCCAGCCTGATCAGTCGGCCTTCATCCAAGGCCGCTATATCCTGGACGGAGTCCTGGTGTTTCACGAAGCACTCCATGAGGTTCACTCCAAACACCTCAAGGCAGTCTTCATGAAACTAGACTTCCACAAGGCCTATGACATGGTTAGCTGGTCTTTCCTTCGGGAATGCCATCTCCGTACGGGCTTCGACGA
Organism: Triticum urartu; assembly: GCF_003073215.2. Classification (NCBI taxonomy): domain Eukaryota; kingdom Viridiplantae; phylum Streptophyta; class Magnoliopsida; order Poales; family Poaceae; genus Triticum; species Triticum urartu. Next base: position 271,062,715 of record NC_053022.1, read on the forward strand.
TCGTTGGGTGACTAGGGTGATGCAGATGGTTCCTCGGGTCGGACTGCGATGAACATTAATGGGGAGATCGGCCCATTCTTCCCCACCTTCTGTGGGGTGCGCTAGGGCGACCCCTTCTCACTATTCCTATTTAACATGGTGGTCGATGCCCTGGCTGCCATCCTTGATAAAGCCGAGGCTGCGGGCCACATTAATGGTATAGTCCCGCATCTTGTTGGGGGGAATGGGATCTCCCTTCTGCAATATGCAGATGACACCATTATAATAGTGGAAGGCTCGGAGAGAGATATTTCGAACCTCAAGTTCCTTCTGCCGTGCTTCTAGTAGATGTCGGGCCTCAGGATCAACTTCGACAAGAGCGAGGTGATGGTCTTGGGCTACTCCCGGTACGAGCGTCAGAGTATTGCAGATCGGCTTAACTGCTAGCTTGGGAGCTTCCCCACGACATATCTGGGGATACCCATTAGTGACACTAGGCTCACGGTGGCCGACTTGTGCCCTACGGTGGGGAAGCTTCAGCACCGTATCGAGCCCTGGTAGGGTCGTTGGCTCTCGAAAGCGGTCCGTACGGTGCTCATTAACTCGTCCCTCTCTAGCCTGCTCCTGTTCATCATGAGCTTCTACAGCCTTTCGGTACCCTTCATCATGAGATTGCCACTGTTCAGGGGCATTTCTTCTGGGACGGTGAGGGCGATAAGCAGAAGTACCACATGATTAGGTGGTCAGAAATCTACAAGCCCCGCGACCAGGGCGGACTCGGGATTATGTCTTCCAAACGCATGAACATTGCCCTCCTGACTCGGTGGCTTTGGAGGATTGCCAACGGTGATGGTGGCTTGTGGCTTCGCATCATTCAGCAGAAATACCTCTGTGGCCAACCTCTTGCTTTCTGCCAGCGGTCTGGGGGCTCCCAGTTCTGGCAATCCGTCATCTAGCTCCTCCCTGTCCTCCGGATCAGGACCTCAATCTTGGGTGGATCTGGCACTGCCACTCTGTTCTGGTTTGATAGATGGGCTGGCGACATGCCCCTCGCGGCCCGCTGTCCCGACCCATTCTCCATAGCGGTCTCCCCTCAGATCTCGGTAGCAACAACCCTTATTGACTTGGGGCAACTCGCGTTCCAGCGACCTTTTGGCCCGGCTGAGACCACTGACTGGCAGGAGCTGCTACACTGCATTGCCTTGCACGAGCCTGACCTTACGACCAACGATGACCGCTCCAGTTGGTGGCTAGAGCCTTTTGGACAATTCTCCATAAAATCTCTCTACCAGGCCATCGCCCCATCGCCTGGCCATGAGGCACTTACCTGCATCTGGGAGATCCGCTTGCCCCTGAAGATTAGGATCTTCTTGTGGTAATGGATTCGCGGCCGCCTCCCGTCCGGTGTGGATCGATTGTAAAGAATAGCTTCGTGTAGGGTACGAAACCACCACGAAGCTATTCTTTACAATCGATCTATCCAATAGTTCGTACTGAAATAACACCAAATAATTTCAGATTCATAATACTCAGTCCAACACAAAAGAACCTCAAAGAGTGCCCCAAGATTTCTACCGGAGAAACAAAGACAAAAACGTGCATCAACCCCTATGCGTAGATTACCCCTATGTCACCGCGGGAATCCGCAAATTGAGTGCCAAAACACATATCAAGTGAATCAATATGATACCCTATTGTCACCACGAGTATTCATATGCAAGACATATATCAAGTGCTCTCAAATCCATAAAAGTATTCAATCCGATAACAACGAAATCTCAAAGGGAAAAACTCATTTCATCACAACAAGATAGAGAGGGGAAAACACCATATGATCCGACTATATTAACAACGCCCGCGATACATCAAGATCGTGACATCTCAATAACACGAGAGAGAGAGAGAGAGATTAAACACATAGCTACTGGTACAAACCCCCAGCCCCGAGGGTGGACTACTCCGTCCTCATCGTGGTTGCCGCCGGGATGATGAAGACAACCACCGGAGATGATTCCCCCTCCGGCAGGGTGCCGAAACGGGGTCTAGAATGGTTTTCGATGGCTACAGAGGCCTGCGGCGACAAAACTTTTGATCTAGGTTAACCCCGAGGATTTTTGGAATATTTGGGATTTTATAGGGCAAAGAGGGGGTGCGGGAGGCCACCGAGGTGGGCACAACCCACCTGGGCGCGTTTGGGCCCCCAGGCGCACCCTGGTGGGTTGTGCCCCCCTCGGTGCACCCACTAGGTGCTGCTCTGGCCCATCGGGATTCTTCTGGTCCATAAAAAATCCACAAAAACTTTCGCGGTGTTTGGACCCCGTTTGATATTGATTTCCTGCGATGTAGAAAGCAAGCAAAAAACAGCAACTGGCACTGGGCACATGGTCAATAGGTTAGTCCCAAAAAATGATATAAAGTTGCCATAAAATGATTGTATAACATCCAAGAATGATAATAAAACAGCATGAATACTTCATAAATTATAGATACGTTGGAGACGTATCAGTCCTCAGGAACAAACGTAACTACTCACAAAGCATATTTATGATCAAGATCAAAGGAGTATTAATTATCATTAAGGATCTGAAAATATAATCTTCCACCGGATAAACCAACTAGCATCAACTACAAGGAGTAATCAACACTACTAGCAACACACAGGTACCAATCTGAGGTTTTGGGACCAAGATCGAATACAGGAGATGAACTAGAGTTTGAGAGGAGATGGTGTTGGTGAAGATGGTCATGGAGATTGACCCCCTCTCGATGAGAGGATCGATGGTGATGACGATGGCGATGATTTCCCCCTCCCAGAGGGATGTTTCCCTGCAGAAGAGCTCCGCCGGAGCCCTAGATTGGTTCTGCCTCGAGACGGCGGTGCTTCGTCCCGAAAGCTTCCTTCTTTATTTTTTCTAGGTCAAAACACACCAAATAGCCAAAGATGGGCACTGGAGGCCTGCCAAGGGGGCCACAAGGTCAGGGGGCACGCCCAGGGGGGTAGTGCACGCCCTCCACCCTTGTGGCTGGCTGGTGGCCCCTCTGGTTTTTTCTTCGCCCAATTTTTTTATATTCCAAAAAATGCTCTGTGAAGTTTCAGGACTTTTGGAATTGTGCAGGGTCTCTAATATTTGCTCCTTTTCCAGTCCAAAATTCCAACTGCCAGCATTCTCCCTCTTCATGTAAACCTTGTAAAATAAGAGATAATAGGCATACGTATTGTGATATAATGTGTAATAACAGCCCATAATGCAATAAATATCAATATAAAAGCATGATGCAAAATGGACGTATCAACTCCCCCAAGCTTGGACCTCGCTTGTCCTCAAGCGAAAGCTGATATTGATAAATATGTCCACATGTTTAGAGATAGAGGTGTCGATAAAAATAAAATACGGACATGAGGGCATCATGATCATCTTTAGAATAACAACATATATTGTCATACAATTTCTTATGATAAAGTAACAATTCGTTCACAAAGTAAAGTATGAATCAGAAACTTCATTGAAAACTAACAAACTATGATCTCAGTCATTGAAACAATTGCAATTTATCATAACATCGGAAAGAGTCAACTAAAGAGCTTTCCAGCAAGTCCACATACTCAACTATCATATAATCTTCCACAATTGCTAACACTCATGCGATATTTCTGGGTCCAAAGCTTCAACCGGACACAGAGAAAGATAGGGGCTTATAGTTTCACCTCCCAACCTTTTACCTCAAGGGTAACGTCAAAAATAATACTTTATGAAAACCTACATCCGAGTGGATATATATATATATCCGGATCTCTCTAACATATAGTGCTTGCTAAAGGAAAAAGTATAAAAAGGAAAGGTGATGATCACCATGACTCTTGTGTAAGGGTAGAAGATAAAAGTAAAAGATAGGCCCTTCGCGACGGAAGCAGAGATTGCCATGTGCTTTTATGGTTGGATACACAAAACCTTAATGCAAAAGAACATCACTTTATATTGCCGCTTGTGATAAGGACCTTTATTATGCAGTCCGTCGCTTTTATTTCTTCCATATCACAAGTTCGTATAAAGATTATTTTCTCCACACTAATAGATCATACATATTTAGAGAGCAATTTTTATTGCTTGCACCGATGACAACTTACTTGAAGGATCTTACTCAATCCATAGGTAGGTATGGTGGAACCTCATGGCAGAATAGGTTTAAAGGATGTTTGGAAGCACAAGTAGTATCTCTACTTGGTGCAAAGAATTTGGCTAGCACGAGAGGGAAAGGCAAGCTCAACATGTTGGATGATCCATCACAATATAACTTCTATTCGGATATAAGAAAGGGAGGCGCTAGGGACCAGACTACTGATCATTCGCTTCTATCAGACCAGTAGAAGGCCGTAGGATTAGAATCATCTTGGCCGTCCAATATGGTACTAAAAACCCATGCCTAACAATTTAGTTTCCTTGGTTAATTGCCTGTTTCTGAGAAATTGCTCCCGTACTGTTAGCCGCTTCCTTCGTTAATTACATGTTTCCTAGTAACTGCTCCCTAATGTTAGCTGCTCCCTTTAAGTTAGTTGCTTCCTAATTTTTTGGTCAATACTTTTTGGAAAAACATAGTTATTCCTAAAACTTCTTAATAATTTTGGAAAATACTATTATTCCTCCCAAATAAATCCAACGATTAATTATGATATTTTTTTGACACATCTTTCTTCACAGATGGCAACATGATTTTTATGCCATGGAAGCATTATCGTTGATGCACGGAAGCATCAATTCAGAAATGATGTCAAATCCCACTTTTTGTGAAAATTATTTGGGAACTACAATTAAATCTTTCAATTAATTATGATATTTTTAGGATGTGTTTCTTTATAGATCGCAACATGTTTTATAAAAGCATTCTTCTGGATGCATGGAAGCATCACTTTCTTGGTGCTTCCATAAACATAAAATTGCTTCCAACCACAATAGGATATTTTTTGTGCAAAAGAAATGATATTTTTGTATTCTTTTGTGCTATGGAAACAATCATTTTGATCGATGGAATCATAAGCTTTTTTTGTGGGATATGGAAGCATACACTTGAAATAACAATATATCTCTAGATGCATCTTTAACATTGACGACATAGCTTTTGTGCTATGGAAACATTCATTTTAAATGATGGAAACATACACTTTTATTATGGGATACTTCAAATAATAGTTTTCACATGCATTTTTTAGACGATGATGACAGTGTAGATTTAATTCAAACATTCCTTTTGACTGATGCAAGCATATACTTGAAAGAAAATTTATACAGCCCAAGAATCAATTTTTCCGAGGCACAATTTTATGCGATGAAAACATAGCTTTTATGACATGGAAACATTTCTTTTGACAGATGAAAGCATACACTTCAAATAAAAATTTGGCCCAATAATTATAGTATTTACATAGACACATTTTTATGCGACAATGACACATATTTTGTGCCATTGAAACATTTATTTTGACCGACAGAAGCACATGCTTTGTTATGCATTAGAAACTTAGTTTTTCAACACAAGCATAAACTTCAAATAAAATTTAGTCCAAGAAACATGTGGAAGAACAACAAGAATGATCAAACATTGAAAAAGTTATGTATACTATGATTTACAACAAAAGCAAATGCTATTACGAGAACACCATTTTCACATCGTTATAGTTATAGTAGCACCAAACGTTGTACAAGCTGATCATCTACGAGTACCACACACACCATGACCTCTCCATTGTTCAATGTACAACCGACAACTTAGAGCATCTCGTGGCACACTCAACATCGTTGTCCTTACACAACAAAGGAGCACCAACTAGAATCAGGTGCATCAAAATCTCTATACAACAGAAGCATTCAGAAGTAAGAAGGAAACACATGTTCATATTGGTTGATACTCAAATATATTGAAACAAAAAGAGTATGGTAAAATAAAATTTCATTAACAGAAGCAATGATGGCAAGTGGTTGAAGCCCACACTAGTGATGGTTGAAGCATACTCTTATTTCTGCCAATGATTAAAGAAGAATATCTCCACACCATAAGAAGCACAAACTTAGATTGTTTCTGCCAATTTTATTTCAAGTGTATCCTTGCATCAGTCAAAAGGAATGTTCGACTTAAATCTACGCCGTCATCATCGTATGAAATTGCATCTAAAAACTGTTATTTGAAGTATCCCATAATAAAAGTGTATGCTTCCATTGTTTAAAATGAAAGTTTCCATAGCACAAAAGCTATGTCGTCAATGTTAAAGATGCATCTGAAGATATATTGTTATTTCAAGTGTATGCTTCCATATCCCACAAATAAAGCTTATGATTCCATCGATCAAAATGAATGTTTCCATAGCACAAAATAATACGAAAATGTCATTTCTTTTGCACAAAAAATATACTATTCTGGTTGGAAGAAATTTTATGTTTATGGAAGCAAAAAGAAAGTGATGCTTCCATGCATCCAGAAGAATGCTTCTATAAAACATGTTGCCATCTATAAAGAAACATATCCTAAAATTATCATAATTAATTGCCGGATTTAATTGTAGTTTCCAAATAATTTTCGGAAAAAGTGGGATTTGACATCATTTCCGAAATGATGCTTCCGTGAATCAACGATAATGCTTCCATGGAATAAAATCATGTTGCCTTCCGTGAAGAAACACATGCAAAAAATATCATAATTAATCATTGGATTTATTTGGGAGGTATAATCATATTTTCCAAAATTATTAAGAAGTTTTAGGAATAACTATGTTTTTCCAAAAATATTGACCAAAAAAATTAGGAAGCGACTAACTTAAAGGGAGCAGCTAACATTACGGGAGCAGTTACTAGGAAACATGCAATTAACGAAGGAAGCAGCTAACAGTACGGGAGCAATTTCTAGGAAATAGGAAATTAGCCAAGGAAACTAAATTTTTAGGCACGGGGTTTTAATAACAGATTGGACGACCTAGATGATTCTAATCCTACGGCCTTCTACTGGTCTGATAGAAGCAAAGGATCAGTAGTCTGATTCCTAGCGCCTCATAATAGGGATCATATCAGGAAAGAGGGGCGAGGGATTAGGGGATCGTGAGTATTAAATACGGTTGGATAATGGGGTAGTTTTGGACAGAAAATGGTGGAGCTTCTCGACCATCCGATAGGAAGAAAATCAACGGAAGAGGATCAGTCAAATGATTGGAAAGAAATCAGACGTTTGAATAGAAGTGTTTCCCTATAAGAAAACATAACCTATTATGTTGTCTTCCTTGTCCAACATCAACTTCTTAGCATGTCATATTTTAATGAGTGCTCACAATTACAAAATATGTCCAAGATAGTATATTTATATGTGAGGCCTCTCTTTCTTTATTACTTCCTATTAATTGCAGCAATGACCAAAACTATGTTTGTCAACTCCCAACAACTTTTATTCATCATACTTTTTATATGTGAAGTCATTACTCTCCATAAGATCAATATGTAAACCTTTTATTTCATCCCTTTTATTATTTATTCTATTTAATTCCCTCAAGATCATAGCAAGAAAGCAAAAGCCCTTATCTAAAACTACTCTTTATTATATATCTCGAGGACTCGATTACATAGATAGGGATCGAAGCAAAAACTCAAAGCTAGATCATTCTAAAGCTTTATTCTACTAGATCAAGATATAACCAAAAGGACTGAACTAAGAAAATGATAAAGATAAAGATGTGATGGTGATACGATACGATACCGGGGCACTCCCCCAAGCTTGGAAATTGCCAAGGGGAGTGCCCATACCCATGTATTTAGATCCCTTCCTTTGGAGGTGGTGGTGAAGGACTTGTTGATGAAGTAGGCTTGCCATCCATCTTCCAAGGCATAGGTTCACCATCATAGAAGATGAACGAGTCTCCGGGATCCTCGAATCTACAGCCAAACTCATCCTCTTGAATCTATATTCATACTCAAAGTTTTGGTTTTGCAGGTAATAGATCTGGGCTTGGAGTTGCTCGATTTTCTCATGAAGCCTAAAGATGGCCTCCTCAATGCTCTTGGGATCCAGCTTGTGCTTGTTGGTGAACTCCGCGATCATCATGTGATTTGCGTTGATTCCATGTTCCACCATCCCTTGGCACTTGAAAACTTGTTTCTCCATTTCTTCGAGCCTTGTCTCCACACTTCCGGTCTTATTCGGCCCCTCAACATCATGGATTTGCAACACCCCCTCACGCAACTCAATAGCTTGAGGGTGTCGCAGCACCTCCGCAAGGTAGGGGTTCATGACGTTCTCGAAAAACTTGTCCTTGGGGGCGCTTGGAGATGTCATGATGATCTAGATCTGTCAGAAGAACAGCTCGAAACAAAAACAGGAAATATTTGCGTGGTACGGGGGTCAAAACTTTTGGGAGATTATATAATGAATTTTTACCGATCATAAGAAGTATTGTGCAAGAAAACAGAGTCTAGAAGGCACACGAGGTGGCCACAAGGACGGGGGGGCGCACTAGGGGTTAGGGCGCGCCCTCCACCCTTGTTGTGGACTCGTGTCTCTTTCAGACTACTTTTAATTTTCCTATTTTTTTAAATATTCCAAAATGAAGAAAAATTATCATTGGAAACGTTTTGGAGTCGGTTTACTTACCGTACCCCATACCTATTCCTTTTCGGAGTCTAGAACGTTCTGGAAAGTGTCGCTTATGTACTCCTTCGGTGTTACAGTATTAATAATATTGGTCTCAACATTTATGGGAGTACCCGAGATATAATGTTTGATTCTTTGGCCGTTTACCACCTTCGGATTTGTGCCTTCGACGTTGTTGATCTTGATGGCACTAAAATGATAGACCTCCTCGATGATGTAAGGACCTTCCCATTTAGAGAGAAGCTTTCCTGCAAAAAATATTAAGCGAGAGTTGTATAGCAAGGCATGATCACCTATATTAAACTTACGTTTTTGTATCCTTTTTTCATGCCATCTTTTAACTTTTTATTTAAAAAACTTGGCATTCTCATAGGCTTGGGTTCTCCATTCATTAAGTGAGCTAATTTCAAATAACCTCTTCTCACTGGCAAGTTTGAAATGATAATTGAGCTCTTTGATATCCCAATATGCCTTATGTTCTAATTCAAGAGGTAAGTGACATGCTTTTCCATAAACCATTTTATATGGAGGCATACCAAAAGGATTTTATAAGCAGTTCTATAAGCTCACAATGCATCATCAAGTTTCTTAGACCAATTCTTTCTAGATCTATTAACAGTCTTCTGCAAAATTAACTTAATCTCTCTATTACTCAATTCTACTTGACCATTAGACTGAGGATGATATGGAGATGCAATTCTATGGTTAACATCATACTTAGAAAGAATTTTACGGAAAGCACCATGAATAAAATGTGAACCACCATCAGTCATTAAATATCTAGGGACTCCAGACCTAGGAAAAATAACTTCTTTAAGCATAGAGGTGTTATGATCAGCACTACTAGTTGGAATAGCTTCTACCCACTTAGTAACGTAATCAACAGCAACTAAAATATGTGTATACCCATTAGAGGAAGGAAAATGTCACATATAATCAAATCCCCAAACATCAAATGGTTCAATAACGAGTGAATAGTTCATAGGCATTTCCTAACGTCTACTAATATTACCAATTCTTTGACATTGATCACAAGACAAGACAAACTTACGAGCATCCTTGAAGAGAGTAGGCCAATAGAAACCAGATTGCAATATCTTATGTGCAGTTCTATCTCCAGCATGGTGTCCTCCATAGGACTCAGAGTGGCACTTGCATAGGATCTGTTCCTGTTCATGATCAAGAACACAACATCTAATAACACCATCTGCTCCTTGTTTATAAAGGTGAGGGTCATCCCAAAAGTAATGTCTTAAATCATAGAAAAACTTTTTCTTTTGCTGGTATGTGAAATTAGGTGGTATAAATTTAGCAACAATATAATTAGCATACCAAGGAGTATTATGAGAAGCATTTGTGACATTTAATTGTTCATCGGGAAAACTATCATCAATAGGCAGTGGGTCATCAAAAACATTTTCTAACCTAGACAAGTTGTCTGCAACAGGGTTCTCAGCTCCCTTTCTATCAATAATATGCAAATCAAATTCTTGTAGCAAGAGAACCCATCTAACAAGTGTAGGTTTAGCATCTTTCTTTTCCATAAGATACTTAATAGCAGCATGATCAGTGTGAACAGTTACCTTGGAATCAACAATATAAGGTATGAACTTATCACATGCAAATACAACTGCTAAAAATTCTTTTTTAGTGGTATCATAATTTCTCTGGGCACTGTCTAGAGTTTTACTAGCATACTGGATAACATTTAATTTCTTATCAACTCTTTGTCCTAGAATAGCACCAACAACATAATCACTAGCATCACACATAATTTCAAAGGGTAAATTCCAATCAGGCGGCTGAACAATAGAAGCAGAAATCAAGGCTTTGTAAGTATTTCAAATGCTTCTACACAATCATCATCAAAAACAAAAGGAACATCTTTTTGCAAAAGATTAGTGAGAGGCCAAGAAATTTTAGAGAAGTCTTTAATAAACCTCCTATAGAAACCAGCTTGACCAAGGAAACTTCTTATACCTTTGATATCTTTAGGGCACGACATCTTTTCAATAACATCAACTTTAGCTTTATCAACTTCAATACCTCTTTCATAAATTTTATGCCCCAAGACAATACCTTATTTAACCATAAAGTGGCACTTCTCCCAATTCAAGACAAGATTAGTTTCTTCACATCTCTGCAAAACTCGGTCAAGGTTGCTTAAGCAATCATTGAAAGAAGTTACGTAAACGGAGAAATCATCCATGAAAACCTCAACAATCTTTTCAGAAAAGTCAAAGAATATAGCAGTCATACATCTTTGAAAGGTAGCGGGTACATTACATAAACCAAAAGTCATACGTGTATAAGCAAATGTACCGAAAGGGAAAGTAAAAGTGGTTTTCTCTTGATCATCGTTTTGACACAGGTATTTGAGAGAAACTAGAATAACCATCTAGAAAGCAAAAATGTGTATGCTTGGATAATCTTTCTAGCATTTGATTAATAAAAGGTAGGGGGTAATGATCTTTTCTAGTAGCTTTATTTAATTTGCGAAAATCAATTGCCATTCTATAACCTGTAACAATTCTTTGCGGAATCAATTCATTCTTATCATTAGGAACAACAGTAATACCTCCCTTCTTAGGGACACAATGAACATGACTTTCCCATTTACTATCAACAATAGGATAAATTGTACCTGCCTCCAATAGCTTTAGTATTTCATTTCTTACCACTTCTTTCATCTTAGGATTTAACCGTCGCGGATGATCAACAACCGGTTTAGCATCTTTCTCCAATTTAATTTTGTGCTGACATAGAGTGGGACTAATGCCCTTAAGATCATCGAGGGTATATCCAATAGCGGCATGGTGCTTCTTCAGAGTTTTCAACAATTTCCTTTATTCATGCACTGAAAGGTTAGCACTAATAATAACATGATATATCTTCTTTTCATCAAGAAAAGCATATTTCAGAGTATCAGGTAATTGTTTAAGATCAAACACGGGATCACACTTAGGTGGAGGAGGATCCCCAAGGATTTCAATAGGCAAATTGTGTTTCAAAATAGGTCCTTGATTAAAGAATACTTCATCTATTTCCCTTCTTTCATTCATAAACATATCATTTTCATGGTCTAGCAAATATTGTTCTAAAGGATTACTAGGAGGCACGACAATAGAAGAAAGACCAATAATTTCATCCTTACTAGGCAATTCTTTATCATGGGGTTGTCTATGAAATTTAGAGAAATTAAAATCATGAGACATATCCCCTAAACCAATAGTAACAATATCTTTCTCGCAGTCTATCTTAGCATTAACGGTATTCAAGAAAGGTCTACCAAATATAATGGGACAAAATTTATCTTATGGGGAACCAAGAACAAGAAAATCAGTAGGATATTTTATCTTCCCACACAAGAATTCAACATCTTTAACGATCCCAATTGGTGATATAGTATCTCTATTAGCAAGCTTAATAGTAACATCAATATCTTCTATCTCAGAAGGTGCAATATCATTCGTAATTTCTTTATATAAGGTATAAGGCATTGCACTCAAACTAGCACCCACATCACATAGGCCATGATAACAATGATCTCCAATTTTAACAGAAACAACAGGCATGCCAACAACAGGTCTATGTTTATCTTTAGTATCAGGCTTAGCAATCCTAGCAGCTTCATCACAGAAATAAATAACATGCACATCAATATTATCAACCAAGAGATCTTTAACCATAGAAATACTAGATTCAACTTTAATTTGCTCAGAGGGTTTGGGTGTCCTAATATTACTTTTGTTTACCACAGTTGAAGCTTTAGCATGATACTTTATTCTAACAAGGAATGACGGTTTCTCAATATAAGCAGTAGGAACAATAGGATCAACATTATAAATAATAGTTTCTTCTTCAACTTTAGTAGGTTCAACTACTTTAACTTCAATGGGAGGATGATATTTAAACCACTTCTCCTTAGGGAGATCAACATGGGTAGCAAAAGATTCACAGAAAGAAGCTACTATCTCAGAGTCAAGTCCATATTAGTGCTAAAATCACGAAAAGCATCGGTATACACAAAAGATTTAACACAATCAAACTTAAGGTTTATACCTGACTCTTTACCTTCGTTGAGTTCCCAATCTTCAGAGTTTTGTTTAATTCTTTCCAATAAATCCCATTTGAATCCAATATCCTTCTTCATATAGGAACCAGTACAAGAAGTATCGAGCATGGATCGATCATTATGAGAAAGCCGAGCATAAATTTTTTTAATAATAATTTCTCTTGAGAGCTCATGATTGGGGCATGAACATAATATTGACTTAAGCTTCCCCCAAGCTTGAGCGATACTTTCTCCTTCACGAGGCCAAAAATTATATATATAATTCCGATCACGATGAACCACATGCATAGGATAAAACTTCTGATGAAATTCCAATTTCAATCGGTTGTAGTTCCATGATCCAATATCATCCAATAGCCTATACCATGTAAATGCCTTTCCCTTCAAACATAAAGGGAATACCTTCTTCTTGACAACATCCTCGGGCAGACCTGCAAGCTTAAATAATCCACATAGATTAGGTGCATATTGGGATGTAATGTTCCATCTCCTGCACAAGGATTAGCTAGCAGTTTCTCTATCATACCTGAAGGAATTTCATAATAAATATTTTCAGTAGGTGAAATAGGTTGAGGAGAAACTAATTTTGGTTCCGATCGAGGTGAAGATACCCCAAACAAACCCCTCAATGGATTATTTTCCACAGTAACAATTGACAGTAAATTTCAGCACACTATATAATTGTTTCCTACCAAATTCCACTTACTAAAGGGGCTTCACTCCCCTGCAATGGCGCCAAAAAAGAGTCTTGTTGACCCACAAGTATAGGGTATCTATCGTATTCCTTTCGATAAGTAAGAGTGTCGAACCCAACGAGGAGCAGAAGGAAATGACAAGTGGTTTTCAGTAAGGTATTCTCTGCAAGCACTGAAATTATCAGTAACAGATAGTTTTGTGATAAGATAAATCATAATGGGTAACAAGTAAATAAAGTAACTAAGGTGTAGCAAGGTGTCCCAATCCTTTTTGTAGAAAAGTACAAGTTTGGACAAACTTTTATATGAAGCAAAGCACTCCCGAGGACACATGGGAATTGTTGTCAAGTTAGTTTTCATCATGCTCATATGATTCGCATTCGTTACTTTGATAATTTGATATGTGGATGGACTAGTGCTTGTGTTCTGCCCTTCCTTCGACAAGACTCCCACTTATGATTAACTCCTCTCGCAAGCATCCGCAACTACGAAAGAAGAATTAAGGTAAACCTAACCATAGCATGAAACACATGCATCCAAATCAGTCCATTACGAAGCAACGCACAAACTTGGGTTTAAGCTTCTGTCACTCTAGCCACCCATCATCTACTTATTACTTCCCAATTCCTTCCCCTAGGCCCAAATAATGGTGAAGTTTCATGTAGTTGACGTTCACATAACACCACAAGAGGAGAGACAACATACATCTCATCAAAATATCGAACGAATACCAAATTCACATGATTACTTATAACAAGACTTCTCCCATGTCCTTAGGAAAAACGTAACTACTCACAAAGCATATTTATGATCAAGATCAGAGGAGTATTAATTATCATTAAGGATCTGAAAATATAATCTTCCATCAAATAAACCAACTAGCATCAACTACAAGGAGTAATCAACACTACTAGCAACCCAATGGTACCAATCTATGGTTTTGGGACCAAGATCGAATACAAGAGGTGAACTAGGGTTTGAGAGGAGATGGTGCTGGTGAGGATGTTGTTGGAGATAGACCCCCTCTTGATGAGAGGATCGGTGGTGATGATGATGGAGATGATTTCCCCCTCCCGGAGGGATGTTTCCCCGGCAGAACAGCTCCGCCGGAGCCCTAGATTGGTTCTGCCCAGGTTCCGCCTCGAGACGACGGCACTTCATCCCAAAAGCTTCCTCCTTTATTTTTTCCAGGTCAAAACACACCATATAGCAAAAGATGGGCACCGGAGGCCTGCTAGGGGGCCCACAAGGTTGGGGGCGCGCCCAGGGGGTAGGGCGCGCCCTCCACCCTTGTGGCTGGCTGTTGGCCCCCTCTGGTTCTTTCTTTGCCTAATATTTTTTATATATTCCATGCTCCGTGAAGTTTTAGGACTTTTGGAGTTGTGCAGAATAGCTCTCTAATATTTGCTCCTTTTCTAGTCCAGAATTTCAACTGCCGGCATTCTCCCTCTTCATGTAAACATTATAAAATAAGAGAGAATAGGCATAAGTATTGTGATATAATGTGTAATAACAGCCCATAATGCAATAAATATCAATATAAAATCATGATGCAAAATGAACGTATCACCACTACACTGCCAGAGGCATTCATATAGAGTCATATTTTGTTCTATTATTGAGTTGTAATTTCTTTTGAGTTGGAAGTCAATATAAGTGTGATGATAATCATATTCATTATTAGAGCATTGTACCAAGTTAGGGAATGCAAAAAAGGCCAAAAAGAGCCCAACCAAAAAAAATTCTCTTATGCTTTCATTTGCATATAGTTAGTGCGAGTTTTTCATTACAGAGCTTGGCTTGTACATTCCAATGATGGGCTTCCTCAAATGCCCGAGGTCTTCATCAGCAAGCAAGTTGGATGCACACCCACATAGTATTATATTTTAGCTTTCATACTTATATGTCTTGGTGCTCCCGTTGCATGGCAATCCCTACTCCTTGCATTGACATCAATTGATGGGCATCTCCATAGACCGTTGATTAGCCTCATCAATGTGAGACTTTCTCCTTTTTTGTCATCTCCATATTATCTCCATCACCATACTCTATTCCACCCATAGTGCTATATCCATGGCTTGCGCTCATATAGTGCATGAGAGTTGAAAAAGTTGAAGCGCGTTGAAAAGTATGAACCAATTTCTCGACTTGTCACCAGGGTTGTGCATGATAAATATTTTGTATTGAGAAGATGGAGCATGACAAGGCTATATTATTATGTAGGGATAATGTTCTTTAGCGTTGATATTTTGAAATACATGGTTGTTTGTTGGTATGCCTTATTATTATTATGTCAAACTATAGACTATTGCCTTGAATCTTTCATATCTTAATATTCATACTACAAAAGGGAGATTACATGATGAACACGTTAGGTAGCATTCCACATAAAAATTAATTGTTTTTATCATTTACCTACTCGAGGACAACAAGGAATTAAGCTTGGGGATGCTTGATATGTCTCCAATGTATCTATAATTTTTTATTGTTCCATGCTATTATAGTATCAATCTTGGATGTTTTATATGTCATTATATATCATTTTTTGGGAGTAACCTATTAACTTAGTGCCTAGTGCGAGCTGCTGTCTTTTGCCTGTTTTTAGTTTCCTAGAATATCAGTACCAAACGAAGTCCAAATGCCACAAAAATTTTTGGAGATTGTTTTCTATACATAAGAGACCCTGGAAGCTTCGGGAGAGGGCCGGAAGATGAAGAAGGGGCCCGCAAGGCACCAGGGCGCGCCCTGGCGGCTATCGGGGTCCATGTTCACCTGTTTGACCTAATTCTGCCTCTATGAATTCCTTAAAATCGGGAAACCAATATAGAGCCACCCAAAATACTTTTTCCGCCGACGCAAGCTTCTGTTCTTAAGAGATCCCATCAGGAGGCCTTTTTCGGTACTGTGTTGGAGAGGGATTCCACCACGGAGGGGCTCTACATCAACCTTGTTTTACTTCCGATGATGTGTGAGTAGTTTACCATAGACCTACGAGTCCATAGGTAGTAGCTTCATGGCTTCTTCTCTCTCTTTGATCTTCAATACGATGTTCTCCTTGATGTTCTTGGAGTTATATTCGATGTAATCACGTTTTGCGGTGTGTTTTTGGGATCCGATGAATTGTGATTTTATGATCACATTATCCGTGAATATTATTTGAGTCTTCTTTGAACTCTTTTATGCATGATTATTATAGCTTTGTATTTCTCTTCGATCTATTGATTTGGTTTGGCCAGCTAGATTGATTTTTCTTGCAATGGGTGAGGTGCTTTGTAATGGGTTTAATCTTGCGGTGATCTATATCCAAGTGACAGAAAGGGAGAAGACACATATTCGTATTGTTTAAATTAAGGATAAAAGGATGGGGTTTATTCATGTGTGAGTTTACTTTGTCTACATCATGTCATCTTGCTGAAGGCGTTACTCTGTTCTTTATGAACTTAATACTCTAGATGCATGCTGGATAGCGGTCGATGTGTGGAGTAATAGTAGTAGATGCAGGCAGGAGTCGGTCTACTTGTCTCGGATGTGATGCCTACACATGATCATTGCTTGGATATCTTCATGATTATTCGCTTTTCCATCAATTGCCCAACAGTGATTTGTTTACCAACTGTATGCTATTTTCAAGAGAGAAGCCTTTAGTGAAAACTATGCCCCCCGGGTCTACTTTTTATCATATATTAAAATCAAAAATACGTTGCTGCAATTTTTCTGTCCTTTATTTTATTTTGTATTTTAATTATCTATCTATCACTACAAGATTTAATCCTTTCAATTAACCGTCGAGGGATAGACAAGCCCTTATTCGTGTTGTGTGCAAGTATTTATTATTTTGTGTGTAGGTACTGCTAAAAATGTGTTGCTAGCTCACAAGTAGCAGGAAGAATTTTTGGCGCCATTGCCCGGAGACATGATCAACATCTATAAAGTACCTATGCGTAAAATTTCATCTCCTTGCATTTAAATTATTTTCCGTTTACCTCTCATTTTCATCTGCCCCATTTCTAAAATTTTTTCATAAAAATACCAAAATATTTTCTGCTTGCCTTTTTTGTGTTTGCTTCTTTGCTTGCTTGTTATCTTGTTTGCCTAGCCATGATATCTCAATAAAATACAAAATTGTTTGATTTTTCCAATACTAATAATAATGATTTTATTGGTACTCTGATTTCTCCTCCCGCCACTAGTGCAGAGTCTTATGATATTCGTGTTGGTTTACTAAATCTTTTTATAAAAGAACAATTTTCCGGTAGTCCTAATGAAGATGTCGCGTCCCATCTTAACACTTCCTTTGAATTGTGTGACATGCAAAAGAAAAATATATGTGGATAATTATATTGTTAGATTAAAATTATTTTTGTTCTCACTACAAGATCATGCTAAAACTTGGTTTTCATCCTTGACACAAAATAGTATTTATTCTTGGGATAAGTGTAAGGATGATTTTATTGCCAAGTATTTTCCTCTCGCTAAAATTATTTCTCTTAGAAATCAAATTATGAATTTTAAGCGACTTGAGCATGAACATGTTTCCCAATCTTGGCAGAGGATGAAATTAATGATAAGAAATTGCCCTACTCATGGTTTAAGTTTGTGGATGATCATACAAAATGATTATGCGGGGTTGAACTTTGTTTCTAGAAATCTTTTAGATTCCTACGTGGGACGTACCTTTATGGAAATCACATTAGGAGAAGCTACCAAATTTCTTGATAATATTACGACAAATTATTCACAATGGCATACCAAAAGAACTCCTACTAGTAAAAAAGTGAATTATGTTGAAGAAATTAGTACTTTGAGTGATATAGTAGATGTGCTTATTGATAATTCACAAGTATAGGGGATCAATTGTATCCTCTTTCGATAACTAAGAGTGTCGAACCCAACGAGGAGCTAAAGGTAGAACAAATATTCCCTCAAGTTTAATCGACCACTAATACAACTCTACGGACGCTTAACGTTCGCTTTACCTAGAACAAGTATGAAACTAGAAGTACTTTGTAGGTGTTTTTGGATAGGTTTGCAAGATAATAAAGAGCACGTAAATAAAAAGTAGGGGCTGTTTAGATAAAGAAACAATAAATTTAGTATAGCGAGTGTGGAAAAGTGGTGGTAGGAGTTGCGAAATTGTCCCTAAGCAATTGACTACTTTACTAGACCGATAGCAAGTTTTATGTTGGAGAGGCCACTGCTAGCATGTCATCCTTGACTTGGAATTCTATGCACTTATGATTGGAACTATTAGCAATCATCCGCAACTACAAACATCCATTAAGGTAAAACCCAACCATAGCATTAAGATATATTGGCCCCCCTTCAATCCCGTATGCATCAATTTTTATGCCAGGTAGAAGCTTCTGTCACTCTTGCCCTCCAATACATAGTCCTATCAACATACAACTAACCCTATGGTGTGATCCACGCGCGCTTATATGATGGGCACCAAAGGACAGCATCATAACCACAAGCAAATTAAACCAATCATAGAAATTCACCAACCACCGATAGGACAACGAAAATCTACTCAGACATCATAGGATGGCAACACATCATTGGATAATAATATGAAGCATAAAGCACCATGTTCAAGTAGAGGGTACAGCGGGTTGTGGGAGTGTGGACCGCTGTACATAGATGGGGGAAGGTGATGGAGATGTTGGTGGAGATGGCGGAGGTGTTGGTGAAGATCACGGTGATGATGATGGTCCCGGCGGTGTTCCGGTGCCACCGAAAGCGAGGGGGAGAGAGCCCCCCTCCTCCTTCTTCTTCTTCTTCCTTGACCTTCTACCTAGATGGGAGAAGTGTTTCCCCTCTGGTCCATGGTCTCCATGGCATGGGAGGGGCGAGAGCCCCTCCGATATTGGTTCTGTCTCTCTGTCTCTCTCTGTTTCTGCATTCTGGGATTCTGCCCTTTCACCGTTTCTTATATATCCGGAGATCCGTAACTCCGATTGAATTGAAACCTTCGCCCAGATTTTTTGCGGCCAAAGAAGAGCATCAACCGCCTTACGGGGGGCCACGAGGGCCAAGGGCGCGCCCCCATGCCTCGTGGCCCCCTCGGGCACCTTCTCGTGTTGATTCTTCTTCCCATATTTCACAAATATTCCAAGAATATTCTCCGTACGTTTTTATTCCGTTTGGACTCCGTTTGATATGGATTTTCTATGAAACAAAAAACATGCAACAAACAGGAACTGACACTGGGCACTGGATCAATATGTTAGTCCCCAAAAATAGTATAAAAAGTTGCCAAAAGTATATGAAAGTTGTATAACATTGGCATGGAACAATAAAAAATTATAGATACGATGGAGACGTATCAGCATCCCCAAGCTTAATTCCTGCTCGCCCTCGAGTAGGTAAATGATAAAAAAGATAATTTTTGATGTGGAATGCTACGTAGCATTGTTGGGGAACGTTGCAGAAAATAAAAAAATTCTACGCTTCACTAAGATCAATCTATGGAGTAATCTAGCAACGAGAGAGAGGACTGCATCTACATACCCTTGTAGATCGCGAGTGGAAGCGTTCAAGAGAATGGGGTTGAGGGAGTCGTACTCGTCGTGATCCAAATCATCGAAGATCCTAGTGCCGAACGGATGGCACCTCCGCGTTCAACACACGTATGGTTGGGGAAGACGTCTCCTCCTTCTTGATCTAGCAAGGGGAATGGAGTGGTTGATGGAGATCCAGCAGCATGACGGCGTGGTGGTGGAAGCAGCGGTGATCTCGGCAGGGCTTCGCCAAGCTTAGCGAGAGGGAGAGGTGTTACGAGGGGAGAGGGAGGCGCCAAGGGCTAGGGTGCGCAGCCCTCCCTCCCCTCCTCTTTATATAGGGATCCAGGGGGGCGCCGCCCCCCTAGAGATCCCATCTCAAGTGGGGCGGCGGCCAAAGGGGGGACTTGCCCCCCAAGTCAAGTGGGGCGCCCCCCACCCCTAGGGTTTCCAACCCTATGCGCAGGGGAGGCCCAAGGGGGGCGCACTAGCCCACCAGGGGCTGGTTCCCTTTCCCACTTCAGCCCATGGGGCCCTCCAGGATAGGTGGCCCCACCCGGTGGACTCCCGGGACCCTGTGGTCCTGGTACAATACCGGTGACCCCCGAAACTTTCCCGGTGGCCGAAACTGGACTTCCTATATACAATTCTTTACCTCCGGACCATTCCGGAACTCCTCGCGACGTCCGAGATCTCATCCGGGACTCCGAACAACTTTCAGGTTACCGCATACTAATATCTCTACAACCCTAGCATCACCAAACCTTAAGTGTGTAGACCCTACGGGTTCGGGAGACACGCGGACATGATCGAGACGACTCTCTAGTCAATAACCAACAGCGAGATCTAGATACCCATGTTGGCTCCATCATGCTCCTCGATGATCTCATCGGATGAACCACGATGTCGAGGATTCAAGTAATCCCGTATACAATTCCCTTTGTCAATCGGTACGTTACTTACCCAAGATTCGATCGTCGGTATCCCAATACCTCGTTCAATCTCGTTCCCGGCAAGTCACTTTACTCGTACCGTAATGCATGATCCCGTGACCAAACAGTTGGTCACATTGAGCTCATTATGATGATGCATTACCGAGTGGGCCCAGAGATACCTCTCCGTCATACGGAGTGACAAATCCCAGTCTCGATCCGTGTCAACCCAACAGATACTTTCGGGGATACCTGTAGTATACCTTTATAGTCACCCAGTTACGTTTGACGTTTGGTACACCCAATGCACTCCTACGGCATCTGGGAGTTACACGATCTCATGGTCTAAGGAAATGATACTTGACATTGGAAAAGCTCTAGCAAACGAACTACACGATCTTGTGCCATGCTTAGGATTGGGTCTTGTCCATCACATCATTCTCCTAATGATGTGATCCAGATATCAATGACATCCAATGTCCATAGTCATGAAACCATGACTATCTATTGATCAACGAGCTAGTTAACTAGAGGCTCACTAGGGACATGTTATGGTCTATGTATTCACACATGTATTATGATTTCCGGATAACACAATTATAGCATGAATAATAGAAAATTATCATGAACAAGGAAATATAATAATCATCATTTTATTATTGCCTCTAGGGCATATTTCCAACAAGCATAATCTTGATCATACATCTAATCATGGCATGAATATTAAGACGCGAGTGATTCAAAGCAATAGTCTATCATTTGACATTAAGACAATAATACTTCAAGCATACTAACCAAGCAATTATGTCTTATCAAAATAACATAGCCAAAGAAAGCTCATCCCTACAAAATCATATAGTCTGGCTATGCTCCATCTTCACCACACAAAGCATTCAAATCATGGACAACCCCGATGACAATCCGAGCAATTGGTTCATACTTTTTAACGCGCTTCAGCCTTTTCAACCCTCAAGCAATACATGAGCACAAGCCATGGACATAGCACTAGGGGTGGAATAGAATATGATCATGGAGGTTTGTGTGAGAAGACAAAAAAGGAGAAAGTCTCACATCGACGCGGCTAATCAACGGCCTATGGAGATGCCCATCAATTGATGTCAATGTGACGAGTAGGGATTGCCATGCAACGGATGCACTAACATCTATAAGTGTATGAAAGCTCAAACTGGAAACTAAGTGGGTGTGCATCCAACTTGCTTTCTCATGAAGATCTCGGGCATTTGAGGAAGCCCATCATCGGAATATACAAGTCAAGTTCTCTAATGAAAATTCCCACTAGTATATAAAAGTGATAACTCAAGAGACTCTCTATATGAAGAACATGGTGCTACTCTAAAGCACAAGTGTGGTAAAAGCATAGTAGCATTGTCCCTTCTCTCTTTTTCTCTCATTTTTTTGTTTTGTTTTTTTGGGCCTTCTCTTTTTTTGGCCTTTCTCCTTTTTCCTTTTTTTATTTTTTTTCGTTCGGAGTCTCATCCTGACTTGTGGGGGAATCATAGTCTCCATCATCCTTTCCTTACTAGGACAATGCTCTAATAATGATGATCATCACACTTTTTATTTACTTACAACTCAATATTACAACTCGATATCTAGAACAAAGATATGACTCTATATGAATGCCTCCGACGGTGTACCGGGATGTGCAATGATCTAGCGTAGCAATGACATCAAAAAATGGACAAGCCATGAAAACATCATGCTAGCTATCTTATGATCATGCAAAGCAATATGACAATAAATGCTCATGTCATGTATATGATGATGATGGAAGTTGCATGGCAATATATCTCGGAATGGCTATGGAAATGCCATGATAGGTAGGTATGGTGGATTTTTGAGGAAGGTATAAGGATGCTTATGTGTGATAGAGCGTATCGTATCACGGGGTTTGGATGCACCGGCGAAGTTTGCACCAACTCTTGAGGTGAGAAAGGGCAATGCACGGTACCAAAGAGGCTAGCAATGATGGAAGGGTGAGAGTGTGTATAATCCATGGAATCACATTAGTCATAAAGAACTCATATACTTATTGCAAATGTTTATTAGACCTCGAAGCAAAGTACTACTATGCATGCCCCTAGGGGGATAGATTGGTAGGAAAAGACCATCGCTCATCCCCGACCACCACTCATAAGGAAGACAATCAATAAATACCTCATGCTCCAACTTCGTTACATAACGGTTCACCATACATGCATGCTATGAGACTTGCAAACCTCAACAAAAGTATTTCTCAATTTCACAATTACTCAACTAGCACGACTCTAATATCACCACCTTTATATTGCAAAACTATTGCAAGGAATCAAACATATCATATTCAGTGATCTACAAGTTTTATCACTACTAGAAAAAGGGCTATAGATGGGATAGACACTAATGGTACACCAGACAAGCGATGCGCCATTAGTATATACTAATGGCGCACCACCTTCTGATACACCATTAGAGCTGAAACTACTAATGGCGCACCTGGCCCAGGGTGCGCCATTAGTATCAAATTTTTTTTGAACTAGTGCGCCTGTCCAAACATACTAATGGCGCATCCAGACACAGTGCGCCATTACTAGTTGTAACTAGTAATGGCGCACCTGTCGGAAAGTGCGCCACTAATGTTGTTTATTTTATTATATTTTTTATTCCTTTTTTTGCAAAACTACTAATGGCGCACTGTTCGACCGTGCGCCATTACTAGTTTAAACTAGTAGTGGCGCACTGTGGAACAGTGCGCCATTAGTATGTTTTTTTTGCAAAACTACTAATGGCGCACCACCAGAAGGTGCGCCATTAGTAACCTGGATTACTAATGGCGCATTTAGAGTTGGTGCGCCATTAGTAAGTGGGCAGCAACAAGATATTTTGGACAGCCTCTCCTACCCACACTCACTTTCTCCCCACTTCATTCTCTCCACCTCCTCCTTGTCTCGGGTGCCTCCTCTTTTTCACCTCATTTCCACCATAGATTCATTCAATTTAAGTGGTTAAATTACCTTGTTTTGATAGGTAAGTAAGGGGGGAGGCTATATTTATGTTGTTCTCCCTACAACAATGTGCACATGCACTTTTTATGGCCTAGCTAGATCTATGTATGTTCGTGGTGTTGCATATGTTTGTGGTGTTGCATATGTGTTTGTGTTTGCAGGTGTACCGGTATTTGAAATGCGATAGTTGCCAATATTTTGCCGGAATGTTGATTCATTTCCGTTTCGGCGAGAATTTTGGCATTAAGCATTCTTTTTGGTCCTATTTTTAGGGAAAGTCATGCCAACTTTTTTCTTAGTTCTAAAATATCGTTTTGCTCTACCCCGCAAGCGACCATGGTCCACACGATGACCGAAGGCATCGTGAATAGGTTTTTGAGGTCCGCGAAGGCCAAGATGCTTCAAAAGAACGAGATGGAGATAAGATGTCCGTGTCGAAGATGCAAGCTGAAGAGCCTTATTGCGGACCCGGAATCCGGGCAGGTGCGGGACCACCTGCTCTTGCGTGGTTTCATGGATGGCTATCGGTGGCAAGGTGATGAAGATGACTACGAAGTCGTCCATGGGGGCCGGGCAAGAAATGAGGAAGGGTAGCAAGACAACCACCGCGGCTCGGGCGGGCGAGAAGACGAAGAATCCCCAGGAGATGATCACGACGGTGATGCTGTACACAGTCATCATGTAGAAGATGCAGGACATGATGATGAGGAAGATGCCGGAACAGACGACGGGCATGATCATGAAGATGATGATGCCGGCGGAGCAGACGATGTTGGACCATCGATGGGCTGGGTGCAGGACCGTCATATTCAAGAGCTGCTTCTCAAGCAGACGGATAACGCAAGAGCTGCCGCCCGAGAGAAAGCCAAGATGGATCAACTTGAGTTAGACGCTGTTACTCCATTGTATGAAGGATGCATGCCCGAGGATACCCTCCTGAAAGTAACGCTCATGGCTCTGGAGATGAAGGTAAAACACAAAATGACCGACGCATGCTTCGACGAGAACATGTCATTCTGGTAGAAACGTCTTCCCAAGGGGAACAAGTGCCCGACCAGTTTGGAGGAGGCGAAGAAAATTGTGTGTCCTCTGGATTTACCGCACGTGAAATACCATGTGTGCATGAACAATTGCATCATTTATCGGGACGAGCACGCGGAGTCTACCATATGTCCGGTTTGCGGCGTCACTCGATACAAGAAGAGGAAGAAAGCTCCTCGAAAAGTGGTGTGGTACTTTCCAATCACTCCTCGTCTGCAGCGGTATTTCGCGGACCCTAAGGTAGCAAAGCTCCTGTGTTGGCACGCGGATAGGGAGGAGAAGAAGCGAGAAGATGACGCAAATGATCCGGAGATAGATAAAAAGACAAGATGCTCAGTCACCCTAAGGATGCGAGCCAGTGGCAAGCGTTGAACTTCGAAGACCCAGAATTTGGGAACGATCCAAGGAACATCGTGCTGGGCGCGAGCACCCATGGAGTCAATCCGTTTGGCAGCCAGAGAAGCACACATAGCACCTGGCCTGTGTTTGTGTGGATGTACAACCTTCCCCCTGGTTGTGCATGAAGAGGAAGTACATTCACATGAGTATGCTAATTGAAGGACCAAAACAACCAGGGAACCACATCAATCTGTATCTGGGGCTGCTGAAAGAGGAGCTTGACACGCTGTGGAAAACGCTAGCCAATACGTGGGACGCCGCAGAGAAAGAATATTTCCCTATGAGAGCCGCGCTGCTCACGACGGTGCACGACTATCTCGGTTACGGATATGTCGCGGGGCAGGTGGTCCACGGATTTTCTGGATGCGTCAGGTGCATGGATGACACAATGTATCGCCAGCTAGATAGAGATCCCGGGTCTTCGAAAACCGTGTTCATGGGACATCGAAGGTGGCTTCGCGACGATGACCCGTGGAGAAAACGCAAGGATCTATTCGATGGTGAAACCGAACCCCGAGGACGCCCGTGTACGAGGAGCGGCGAGGAAATAGACGAACTGTTGAAAAATTGGAAAGACTACCCACTGCCAGGAAAGAAGCAAAAGGCGCCAGAGCCGGGAAAGAAGCGAAGGGCGCCAGAGCCGCTGCTGGAGGTATGGAAAACGAGGTCTGTTTTCTGGGACTTGCCGTACTGGAAGATCCACCGTGTGCCTCACAGCCTTGATGTCATGCATATCACGAAGAACGTGTGCGAGAGTCTGCTTGGTACCCTGCTCAACATGCTAGAGAGGACCAAAGATGGGCCGAAAGCAAGGGCAGACATGAAATCAATGGGCATTAGGCAGGAGCTTCACGCTATATATGATGATGATGATGATGATGGTGATGATGATGATGATGATGAGGCGAAGCAGGACACCGGAAAGTCGTCGCAAAGGCAAAAAGGCCAAGAAGACCGGAAATGACTACCCTCCCGCGTGCTTCACTCTAAGTCAGGAGGAGATCGAGCAGTTTTTCACCTGCCTCGTAGGAGTAAAACTTCCTTACGGTTACGCGGGGAAGATAAGCAGATACCTAGACCCAACGAAGCTGAAGTTCAGCGGGATGAAGTCTCACGACTGTCACGTGCTGATGACGCAGATACTTCTAGTTGCAATCCGTGGGATCATGGACGCGCACGTTCGTGAAACCCTATTTGGCCTATGCAACTTTTTCGACGTCATCTCTCGGAAGTCTGTTGGCGTGAGGCAACTCTGAAGGCTACAGGAAGAGATCGTGGTGATACTATGCGAGCTTGAGATGTACTTCCCGCCCGCATTCTTCGACGTTATGGTGCATCTGCTGGTCCATATCGTGGACAATATCATCCAACTCGGGCCGACGTTCCTGCACAGCATGATGCCGTTCGAAAGGATGAATGGTGTCATCAAAGGATACGTTCACAACATGTCACGTCCAGAGGGAAGCATAGCCAGGGGCTTTCTGACCGAAGAGTGCATCTCCTACTGCATGAATTATTTAGGCATCGAGAACCCCGTTGGTCTGCCCGTCAACAGGCACCTCGGCAGGCTCGCTGGATGGGGTCACCGTGAGGGTCGCCGCGAAATGCATGTCGACTTCGAGGGTCGACTTGCCAACTTTGAAAGAGCAAACCTAGTCGCGCTACAACACATAGACATGGTCGATCCTTGGGTGGTAGAGCACAAAACCTTTATTAAGAATACATACAATGACCGAGGCCAACAGAGGACGGACGGAGATATACTCAAAGAGCACAACTCATGTTTCACGCGTTGGTTCAAGCAGAAGCTTCTGTCGTACCCTTTACATGAGGATTCTTCTGCGGAAGAACAACTCATATTCGCCTTGTCACAGGGCGCCGAGAACAACCTGATGACCTATGAGGCATACGATATCAACGGCTACACATTCTACACCGAGGCCAAGGACATGAAGAGCGATGGTTATCAGAACTCCGGGGTAACGATGGAATCCTACACCGGTAACGACAAGGAGATCTGGGAGCTGAGCTACGCTGGAGAGAAGGTCCCGATGTTCCGTGTCAGATGGGCCAAGAGCGTCCTAAAAGAAGACCGGTATTTCATCACCATGGTTATACCCGAAGCCAAATCCAAGACCGCGGGCGCAAACGTCACCGCGAAAAATGAGCCATGGGTACTGGCTTCCCAAGTGGACCAATGCTTCTTTATTACCGACCCGTCAAAGCCCAGTCGTGTTGGCCTTCTGTGATCATGTGAACCTTCTGATGTAGGTTGTTTCCTAAGTTATGCCTATCGACACAATAGTTGTTCTAATGGCGTAGTGGGTGATTTGGGGATCTTTGCAAACCTGCCTCTGAACTGATTTTATTTGTTCATCATGCTTTTGTACTATTGGAGCTTCAGTTGGGTGGCTGCTGTGATATGGGGTTTTAGTTTTCTTGGAATTGGGGATTGATATTTGGATATACAGATAGGATTGCAAATGCTGTCAGTAGGACTGACTACTGATAGGCACTGTGATATGTGTTTGGTGCTGTGTTTTTGTGGTTATCTGAACCTTTTATTATGTCTAGAGTGTTGAATTCTCGCCATTACGTGTTGGACTTGCCATGTGCTGTGTAGTTTAGCTCCATTATTGTTCTCATATGTTGCCACCTTTTTTTGGGTTAGTTTTTGTTTGGAGATTGCAATTGGAATTGTTGTATTTGGTGCATCTGTCAGTCAACTGCTGCTGACCAGTTGATCGTCGTAACTTAAATCATCAACCAACTATGCAAGGGAATTAACCAGATTTGACAATGTTTAATCACAACTGTTTTAAATCTTTTTCAGTACAACATGGGTCCACAATTGGCACAGATTCTGTTACTGAAGTTTCATGCTCCCAACTAACACTCATAATGCAGCCATGGTATTATTTTCCAGCTTCTTACCTAGGTGCTTCTGTATTGTGATTATTTTGTTTCGAGGGACTATAAAAATGCTTCCATTTATCAACAGAATTCCGGTTCTGTTTTGAAAGTTGGCGACACAGAAGATGCATCAGCGTCTTGCTGCCATGCTTAGTTTTTTTATCCATTCTCAGTTTTCTATCTGTCATACCAATATTAGTTATGTAGAGTTCTCATCTTATGTAATGTTCAACTCTGACTAAACAGGTTCTGCAAACGGTCTTTTACTGCACTTGACTGAAGAAGTAGGTGTCTGCTATATCCTGCACTTGAGGTGAGTTGTGTTCTCAGGTTTACATTGCAATGGGCACTCTTCTTGTAAACACAAATTCAGATTTATATACTATATGCTGGCATGACTGTTTTTATTAGGCAGGACAGTGCAGTAGTTGATGTATCTTGGGTTAATATTAACCTAACTATTCTTTTTTCCTTAGGTTAATATTAAAATGTCCAGTGTATATATATTTGAAAATGATTGCTGCTAGATGTTAATTTGCTGGTACTAGCTAGAATTTGGCACTGAAAAGCAAAAGCAAAAGCTAATTAACTGCTGGGTAATAGCACTGGTACTAGGTAGCTAAAATATGTGTTCTGAAACACTGAGAGCAGAAACACTTACTACATACATATGCTCAAGAAACACTTACTAACCAGAAAAGGTTTTGACTTGAAATGTTAATAGCA
Organism: Triticum urartu; assembly: GCF_003073215.2. Taxonomy (NCBI): domain Eukaryota; kingdom Viridiplantae; phylum Streptophyta; class Magnoliopsida; order Poales; family Poaceae; genus Triticum; species Triticum urartu. The sequence goes on from NC_053022.1 coordinate 271,091,602, forward strand.
CAGAGAGCACCACAAGTTAAACACCTCAATCTGTTAGTATTTGTCTGCATTTTCTCACATTCTTCTTGTATCTGATCCAGTATTGCTTGTAGTGGTTTGTCCAAAATGTTGAATGATACTGCTTGGAGATGCATATATTGTTTCACCTCTTCACATGCCAATGTATTTTCCATGTTGTGATGGAGGCCTTTTTTGACTTGTCCACCCGAGAGGCCCTTGAGTTTGCTGGAATGTCGATTAACTTTCATTCCGGCAAATTCGAGTACTCCATATGTCCTATTTTCAGCAAAGGTCATGCTGAAATTTTCCGTGAATTTTAGCATGACTTTGCTAAAAATAGGACATATGGGGTACTTGTGACTAATGCATGGGCCGGGGTATCTTAGTAGTTAATTAAGTAGGATCAAGTGCCCCGGCGTACTTGTGACTATTGCATGGCTTTTAGGGTGCCTCGGTGTCGATAAAAACCGAAATGATGAAAGCTTAGGCTTTTAGGGTGCCTCGGCGTCGAAAAACCCTCAATGATAAAAGCTTAGCTTTTAGGGTGCCTCGGTGTCGACAAACCCTAAATGATGAGACCATGATCTTGTTCCTTGACAATAACCAACTTTTTGACCAAACTTTGTTCCTATTTAGAGAGAAACATGGCCAACAACGATGAGGCCGGGGGTTCGGGCGTCAAGGCATTCTGGGAGCTGTCCCAAGAGATGGAGGAACAACCTCACTTGTATGAGGACGCCGCCTTCCCCACCAATCCTAAGACCACTGATGGTACCGCCGAGGATGACCCCACTGATGCCACCACTGATGGTGCCGCCGAGGATGCCACCACTGATGATGGCGGCGCACGCACAGATGGCAGCCAACCGAAGAGGCAACGGAAGGACCGGTGCCCGACTGTGCTCCGCACCCTCAAGGAGGAAGTTACTGAAGTGGACTCCGACGGGAATCCAACGGCACCCGAACGAATAGTCAAGGGGTACTCGCTTCAGCTCGGGTGCATTCTCCGGAGCACTGTCTCGATCAACACCGAGAACCTGAGGCATCCTGACCGAGGGAATTTGCGCAACCTCCTCTTCACGAAGCTGCACGAACGATACAAGTTCCCCGCTGAATTTGAAAACACAAGCCTCAAAGGGAATAAAGTGAACAATGCTGCCCTCACGAAGATGAGTAAGGCCCTGTCTACTTGGAAAAGCAATGTGAAGAGAATGATCGAGAAAGGTGAGAGTTATGAGAAGATCAAGGAGAAAAATCCTTCGATCACCAAAGATGACTACAACGACTTCAAGATCAATTGCTCGAGCACCGCAAACTCCGAATCAAGTAAGTGGGGGAAAGAAATGCGGGAGCTGAACTTAGGGGAACACACACTCGGTCCCGGCGGTTACAAAGTGGCGGAGCCTATATGGGACAAGGAGGAGGCGGACCGTGCCGAGCAAGGCCTACCGCCCCTCTTCGATAAATACGGTGACAAGCAGACCAGGAACTTTGTCAGGGCCCGGTACAAGAAGGACCCGAAAACAAAGGAGCTTACCACGGATCCGAAGACCAGGGCGCTTGAGCTTGTTCTGGTAAGGAATACACCCCCGTGTAATTAGCTCCATATGGTTGCATTCTAATTAATGAAGCCAAATTTCTAAATGGTTCACATTCCTTCCGCAGGCGACTGAAAGCAGTAGCGCGGGGTCGACTAAGAGCAACCCTTGGGACACCACTCTAAATAGGGCGTTGAATGTAATGAAGAACAAGGATAAGCTCAATAAGCCGATGTCAGCTGGTCGTGTGGCTGGCAAAGGCTTGTCGACAAAATGGTCGTCATACTATAACACTGGTGGGCGAAAGGAGAAAAAGACCAGCTCGGAAAGCCAGGCGCGCGAGGTTCAAGAACTCAGGGCACAGGTGGCGCGGATTCCGGAGATTGTCCAAGAGCAAGTGGAACAACAACTCGGAAGGACGATCACCGCCATTGTGCCTACCTTGATCCAGGGGATTAGTGCGTGGATTGCGGGCGGCCAACAGGGGCCGCCCCCGATTCCTAGCTTCACGGCCAGCAACTCGCAGAACGCGATGGCGGGGCCATTGGTGTCTCCGATGCCGGCACGGGAGCTTAATGCACCCGGGTGTACGCCAGCCGGCACCTCTGCAGCAAGCGGCCCCTCCGTCAACTGCACGCCCGCCGTTGGCGGTGCCTCGACATTAGCCGAGCTCGACGCCATCATCACGGTAACTAATTAAGCCTCTCTCAGCCGAGGACTTCATCTCCTTGACTTTGACTGGGCATCCCTGACGCCCTACATGTTTTCGCAGGGCGCCGCCGACGTTCCGTGCACTCTCCTGCACTTCGTGAACAACGAGTTGGTCGATGTCGCCAAGGGCAAAATCATTCAACTAGGCAACCCCTTGTTCCACGGTACCCAGATGCCACCCAACTTTTTTAGGGTTCAACTGGTTCGGGTGCTGGCAGGCTGCGACGAGTTGTTACCTCCGATTCGACCCGTCGGGGTCGACGATGATGACGTGATGACCCTCAGCGCCTGCCTGAGCTGGCCCCTGCTTTGGCCGAAGAGCCAGATTCGTTTGGGGGCGGGGGACACCACCCCAAAGACAACACCGCCAGTCGTGCCGGCGCCAAGTCGGCCCCATGGCAAGACCGCAGCAATGGTGCCGGACATCCCTATGCCACTGGATCCAAACATGCATATGGCACAGGATCAGAACGACGACGATGAAGATACATTTGCCAACGTCGATCAGTACTTTGCCGATCATGGGTACGGTGGCGACTTCATGGGGCCTCCTTCTCAAGAACCCAACCCAACAAAAGACGTGCGCGATCTAGCTGGTACCGCGGAGAAGCCAAGTTGCAACAGGCGTCGTCTGCCATTCAGCTCTCAGGAGACGCCTCCAACTGCCGACTTCACCGAGCCTCAGATAGGCGAGGTGCGAAATATTATCAGCCCCAACACACTCAAGAAGGCGGTCTGTGAGCAGAACTCGGTCCCATTACAGGAGAAGAAGAAGGCACGCAAAAGAAAGACTAACAAGGGTGCGGGCCAGCCGGCACCGAGTATGATCCGTGCTCAGGACGGGCCACCTTCACCTGAGGATATCTCGAGGAGGGTGCATGTGGCGGGTAGGCCGATGCTACCAAGAAATATGCTCGATGCTGCAACCGGTGCTATGCGGAGTCTGCATGACAGTGTTCTTTCTTTGGAGAAGCGGCGTCTTGGAGAGAAGGATGTGGCATACCCGGTTTTCACGGCCAAGGTGCCAGAGGGCAAGGGCTTTGTGGATAACTCCATCGGGGGTACGATCCTCCTGCCGTTTGATGACATCCACGCTATGTTGAACCTTCATCCGCTGCACTACACCTTCGTTCGGCTATTTTAGCTGAGTATGGAGATGCGGATCATTCGCGACAAGACCCCGGACATCGTGATAGTCGACCCCTTCTACATGCGTGCCAAGATCTTGGGCAGCGCTGGGGACCGGCAAGTCGTGACTTCTTACCTCGAAGGCGTCATTCTGGCAAACCAAGATAAGGATAACTTCCTCGTGCCTTACTTTCCCGAGTAAGTCCTCCCCTCAACCGCCCCGTAACATATGAATTCTTAGATTTCGATCGTTTTTCTTTTAACATTCCGTGTTTTCTGCAGTGACACACATTGCACGCTCATCCTCCTAAGCCCCAAATATTCCATGGCCACGTATTTCGACCCGGACCGTCAGTCGAACGTAGACTACACAAATGTCAAGAAGGTTCTTGATGATGTTCTCCCTGGCTACGTCAAATCTGGAGGCACCTTCACTAGGCCTATTCGTAAGTACGGCAAGCACGTGTTCTCCCACAATACGACGTTCTGCTGTGTCAAGCAGCCGCCTGGCGGTCAGAAGGGTGCCTACTACGCCATCCATCACATGCGGGCGATCGTACGGGACCATCATCAACTTCTGCTACCAAGTAAACTCAAAGATTGGGCCGCGAGCGTGTCGGCAATCCAGGACGCGGACATCAGACAAGAATTCTTTTGCATCCAGTCGGAGTTTGCGGAAATCATCCATCAAGATGTCCTTCGTACCTCGGGGTAGTTCTACCTGACAAATCAACCATCCAACAGTGACATCGACACAATGCTACAAATGCAGGCTGACAACAACCGTTATTTCATGACTCCCACGATAGACGGCGGCTTCATCC